>NW_007247211.1:24474-63917 GCF_000164805.1 Carlito syrichta
GGGGAGGAGGAGGGGGACGCGGGCCCCCGGGAGTCGCGCACCGCGCCACCCTACTGGACCGCCGTGTTCCAGTACGAGGCAGCGGGCGAGGACGAGCTGACTCTGCGGCTCGGCGACGTAGTGGAGGTGCTGTCCAAGGACTCGCAGGTGTCTGGCGACGAGGGGTGGTGGACTGGGCAACTGAACCAGCGGGTGGGCATATTCCCCAGCAATTACGTGACCCCGCGCAGCGCCTTCTCCAGCCGCTGTGCGCCCGGCGCGGAGGACCCCAGCTGCTACCCGCCCATCCAGGGTAAGGAGGGGAGCGGGGGCCAGGAAGGAGGGAGGTGAGGGAGGTCTGGGGTCGGGGAGGGAGGAGATGAAGGAGGCTAGTTGGAGGGGGTTGGCAAGGGAGGGGATGAGGGAGGTCCAGGGGCTCGGGGAGGGAGGGGAGACTTCGAGAGGTCAGGCTGGGAGTGGGTGCTGGTGGGGGTTGGTTGACTGGGGAGTGGATGAGCGCGCGCTTGGCTACGGGGGCTCTAGCTGGTGGCCTGGGTAAGCTGGGGACGCCGCAGGCCCTGCCTGGATACTTCTTAACCTTCACTGACTACCAACAGCGGCTTGGGTTTCCGCGTTCTGCAGCCCCGCGTGAGAGTGGCCTTATTTCTCACTCCTTCCTCTTCTCCTACCTGGAGAAGAGAATCTGGAAAGATTTCTAGCAAGCTGGTAGTTACTGTCCTAACCTAGTCCCCAGATCGGGGACCTTGCTGACCTCTTCTGTGGCCTGTCTCCGCCCCTAAAGGCCTTTGCTTTGAAAGAGATGGGGGTGTAGTCTGCGGGCTGGGTTGGCTTACCGGTCCCGGAAGCACGTGTGAACTGAAGGCTGAAGTGACTGTAAAGTGTGTGTTGATTTCTTAGGTCCTAATATTGCATCTCAGAAGTCGTACCTTCAGGAGTCTCACTGAATAAGGTCCTGGGAGGGTGTTGGTGGAAGGCACAGGTGATGAGTGGAGAGGTGATTAGAGAGGGAAAAGTGCCCCCCACCCCAGGAGCACGAGATACAGTGGTTAAATCCCAGTCCCTTGACAGTCAGGCTGTTCAGGAAATAAGTTTTCTCCTTTCTTCACACCCTAGATCCTTGTCTATATTTGGAACTGGCCAAATCTCCGTGGGAGGTGGAGAGGGATATGCTCAGGGGTCCCTCCCAGGACCTGGTTTTAATCCATTTCCCATGAGCCCCCTGTTCCATACCCTATAATATACTCTCCTTTGTTTTTTTCAAAGGAGTTAAATTGCTGCTAGACTTCTTTAATTATACTAGGTCGTTTGAATGAAAGATGTAAATATCTCTGTAGTGCAGTTTACATTGTTTTGTATTTAGGAGTTTCCATAATTTCTTTCCTGTTAAAAAGACATTGTTAATAGTGTTTATTACTGTTGATTCCTTATTTTGTATACTGTGTACCTTAGTTGATTTTTAAAAAATTATTAGCAAGGACCAACTTTAAATAGTTTTAAAACTTCATTTGTAACATTTATCTTTCTGGCCCTGTAACTTATTTTTATCTGAAAAATTTAGACTGTTTTTTAAATATCAGCACTTAGTAGCAAAATCATAACCTCTTAGCTTGTTATTTTGCTCTTTTTCTATTGGTGTTTTCACTGTCAAATTGATGTTCAAATCTTTAGTTCCTTCTTTTTTCCTCTCATTCCATTTACAAATTCATATTTCTACATTTTGATCTTTATAATGCCTGGAAGTGGCAAATTACTTTAAGTTGTTTTCAGGTGCTACATATTTTTTGGTGCTGGTTTGGTAAGATGAATGAAGGCTGAGGGTTTTGAAATAGTGTTGAAAATGAACTTGGTCATATATTGAGTGAAATATGAACAGCCTGGTATGTTAGAAAACACCATGTGGTTTTAAACATAGATCAGATGTTGAGGTTGTTTGTGGGTGAAGTTTAGGGACAGCTAATGTCAGAATAGAGGAGCTTTGTGGGATCTTGAACACGAACTCAGTTTCCTCACTGTCTCATTCTCCAGGCTGTCAGAGCAGCCAGGAGGGGTGTGACTTAGGCTGGAAGAGACTGTCCACAGAGGCAGGCATGGCGAGTTTTGCCTCTTCACTGGGTGGCCAGGACCTGACTGTGTTGCCATAGTTACTTTGGATAGAGTAGACTCCTACATCTGGAACCCAGGCAGTGAGAAATTAGGAAGTACCTTGTACTCTGGGGAAGGTCTGACTTGAAGAGCATGGCGTTGGGAGTCCTGGTGAGTTCTTTTACGTGGCCTTACTGGCACTTCTGATCTTGACTGGAATTAATTCTTGGTGGTTCAGAAAATTTACTTCCAGTCAGAACTAACTCTGAAGAACTAGTGAGTGGTAGATACCAGGAGGTAAAGAAGTGATAAGATAATGGGGTGCTTACACCCCATTACAGTCACGTGAGGGAGACTGGTGATGTGACTATGAAACTTCAGTGTCATGCTTTGGTGAAGATGGACACTGGCAGCGGCTGACAGGTGCATCTCTGATCTCTGTGCTCCTCTCACCTGTTCATTTGGTGCCACTTTGAAAACAAAGGTGATGGACAGACCTTGTCTTCAAAGACTTATGGCGAGAGGGAGCTGCTGGCGACTCTTCTCAGCGTGCTTCTTTTGAAATTCCCTCTGGGTATGGATTATGATGTGTTCTGGGTTGTGAAGAGAAGACATGAAGCTGAGCAATAACGCTCAACCTCAGTTTCATATTGTTGCTTTTTAAAGTGAAAATTTTGCTTCAAACTTTTTTCAGAACAGGAGGGAAAATCACTAGATATTGTGGTAAAGCAAACAATAGTGACATTATAAACTATCCTGTGTTTACATAGTGCTTTTATCTCCTTCATTGTATGTGCACATTAGACTTTAGCTCTCTGTGGATGAAAGATGTAAATAATCCAGGAACTCACTCATGTTTTCTTTTTTTTTTTTTTTGGACAAGGTCTTGCTCTGTCACCCAGGCTATAGTGCAGTGGTGTGATCTTAGCTCACTGCTACCTTGATCTCCTGGGCTCAGGCAATCCTCCTGCCTTAACCTCCTGAGTAGTTGGGACTACAGGTATATGCCACCACACCTAGCTAATTTTTTGTTTGTTTGCTTGGTTTTTGGAGAGATGGTGTCTCCTGCCCAGGCTGGTCTTGAACTCCTGGGTTCAAGTGATCCTTCTGCCTCGGTCTCCCAGAATGCTGGGAATACAGGCATGAGCCACTACTTTGCTTTTTTATTTTAGTGAAAAAAGTGGAAATTGTACAGTTCCAAATTTATCATCTTGGGAGATATAATACTAGGTATTGAAAAGTTTTCTGATGTCATCCATATGAATGAGAGATTATTATGTTACATTGAGGTTATTGATTTATACTTCTTTTTCCTACATCTACTAGTAATACAAAGATGTATTTTTTCAGATGTACTTAAGATTTTTAAGTGAGTGAGGTATATACTATTCACTTGCCCAAAACTCACCAAAGTGTGCCTGTACATTCAGTTTCCAAGTATGTAATTGAGAGGGAATAACATATTGACTCCAAGAGTGAAAGAAATAAGGCTTTGTTCCTGATATTCCTGGAAATATCCTTCTACAGAAACTGAACACTGTGCTGAATGTAGCTTGACCTGATTCTTCTATGAAGCAGGTCTTGACTGGAGCAGGGAAGGGGAGAAGATTGCCACAGACTCTGGCAGCTGCAGGTCTGGTTGCTTCTGTCTGTCCAAAGGGACTTGGCAGGGGAGGAAATAGAAGGTGCAAACCCCCCTCCCCTGACCCTGGGCTCCTTTATCTGTTTGAGAGCTGTGGTATGTACTTTTCTTGGCGGCTTGTCGTAATATTTCCTTAACTAACTCGCCAAGAATCTGAGATCTGATGTTCTTCTCAAAGAAAGGTTGTTGTTTTCCCTCTCCCACAGAGGTTTTTGTCTTCTGTGAAACACGTCCAAGGAGCTGTCCTTTCAGCACTCCGGCTGGAATTGAGTCTTCTAAACCCTTCTGCATTTAGATAAATATTTAACATCTACTGTGTGTTTACAGCCATGCTTCAGACTAGAAAAGGGAGAGAACAAGAGGAAATACAGTTATTAATTCCCTCCAGGAGAAATCACACATTCAGCTGAGGAAATAAGATCACAAATGCAAATTTGTGTCTTTTCGTCAGTGTAAAAACTGGTGGAAAAGCCTGAATGTTCCTTCCCTCCATGACCAAGGAGACCCTTAACATAACCTATATGTTTTCAAGAGGGTTTCTAATCTCTCTTTAACATAGACATCTTTCTGATTCTTGTAGATAGCATCAGGCAAAGATTAGCAATCAGTCAGTATTCATTTTAGGACTCAGAAGCGCTCAAGCTATTTCAAGCAACAGAGGAATTCAGCACAGGAAATTTAGTGCATACAAAATTGGCGGAAGGACTGGGAGAGGTGGCTGTCACTGGAACTGTGCGAGCAACTCCTAGGACACAGCAGAGCCACTTCCCAGGCAAGCTGCTTCTGTCATGGGAAAGGGCTGGACCAACTGCTGCCATGGGTGCTCCTGGCTTCAAGAACCCCCTGCTGTGTCTGCAGTCTGTGATGCAGCAGCACTTGGCTGTTAGGCAGTGCTCTCCACAGTTGCGGACCTGGTACCTGGACACTGACATGTTGCAGAGAACCCTGCTTCTCCCCAGCCGCACTTGCAAGGAGACCAGTGGGAGGATGGCCTCCATCTCCTTCGCCTTTTAAATCTTGTACATCTAATTGGCAGAATTTAATTTGCACTCATGACTCTGGTGTAATGTAGCCCGGGAAATGTAGTGTTTAGCTTCCTGGCCTCTGGAGCACTGGCAGACGCGCTGGAAGGGTTTTGCGATGGCTGGCCTGTGGTGTCTGCCACGCCATTTGTTCTTCGGAAGGACTGCCAGGTGTGCGTGGTCTTTTGAACAGGTGGAGCTTCTGGGGCCGGATGGGCTGTACTTTGTGTATACCTGAAGCCTGTTGTCCTAACTTCCTGAGGGTTTCCTTTGTGCATGCTGTCAGTTGCATTACAAAATACAAGTGGACATTAGTCCCAGGCAGGCTAAAGGTACTTTAACTCAGCAAGAACAGACTTTTTAGCACCACCATCAACTGAATGGAAAATGGAGATTTTGGATTGCTAGCAGTGGGGCTGCTCCTGCCATCTTGCCAAAAGTTCAGAAATATCTTTCTTTTCTTTTCTTTTTTTCCTGAGTCAGGGTCTCTCTGTCACCCAGGCTTGAGCGTATTGGCATGATCACGGCTACTGCAGTCCTGACCTGCTGGGCTTTCTACCTCAGCCTCCCATGTAGCTGGGACTATGGGGCACACCACCATGCCCAGCAACTTTTTTTTTTTTTAAAGAGATGAGAACTAGCTATATTGCCCAGGCTGGTCTCAAACTCCTGCGCTCAAGTGATCCTCCCACCTCAGTCTCCCAAAGTGCTGAATTAGAAGCATGAGCTACTATGCCCAGCCAATAACTTTGTTTTCTTAGTTTTTTAGTAAAGTGTGATTATGCCTTATATTTATTTGTTTCAGAATATCCAATTCATGTGGGTTTTTTTGGTTTTGTTTTTCAGATCTGAATTTGGTTTATTTCCTACTGAGGTGGGGTTGTTTTTTTTTTCTCTTTCAGTGATCTCTTGGTCACCCACTAGATGCTGGGTTTGCTAAGTGCAGGGGTAAATAAGACAGGCAGAGCCCCTGCCCTGTGGACCTTTTGGTTTAGCAGGACTAAGGCTATTGAGTGAGCAACAATGACCCTAATGGATCTTGCAGAAAGGATGCTGCCTTGGGAATGCTTGCTGGGGCCTGGCCTCCCTTGGTCTGGAGTTAGGAGACATTCCTCTGTGAATTTTCATGTAAGTTGGGGCCTGAGGGTGAGTGTGAACCAGGTCATGACAGAAACAGCTGAGAAGGTGGAGAACAGGTTTCAAAACTCTGGTGTAATGTGGCACCATATTGAGCCCATGATTTGTCATCGCTGGCGGCCATTGTTATCTGTCCACGAGTGCCTTCCACACAGAGCTACAACATAAGTGGGTATTTTAGGTTTCAACTCTGGAACCACTGGGGACTGAACTGGGGTACAGGTGACTGCTGAAATAAGGCATCTCCTATGAGGCTGCTTTCCTATGTCTTGGTCATCAGGTCCTGGGAGACAGGCTACATTCTCCCCATAGTCACTGTGGCAGGATGTCATGCTCCATGCCACAGTGGTCTCCTTGGTGGGTTCGTTTGCTGTGGGCTCTCTGTCCTCCCAGTAATATTCCCCATGGCTGCTGGGGTTGGCTTCCTTCCTAAACCACAGGTCTGACAACACTCCCCTTTTGAAGGCTTCATGACTTCTGCTGCCTACAGTGTGAGGTTCAAGCCCCTCAGAGTTGCTTTAAAGACATTTCCCAGCCTGGTTACTTCAGCAAGTCTCCGAGCCTCCTCTCCCATGCTGGTGCATGATCCCGGCTGTGCTGGGTCCCTGAAGTCCTTAAGTGCTGTGGGTACCTTTGCCCCATGTCCTGCCCTTGTCATCTCATGACATCCCCATGCTACTTTAGGGCCTATGGCAGCAATGCCTTCCTAGAGTCCCTTCCCACCGCCCTCCGTGCTATCCCGCTGAGGAGTTAGTGGTTTTCCAAGCCCCTGCTTGTGTTCTGCAGAAGCTCCTCCTGCCCCCCTGCAGTTTGTAGGGGTGTGTTGGCCTTGGCACAGAGTTGTGTGTTGCTCACCCCCGAACACGCAGGCAGAAAGAATGTCTCAAAGAAAGGATCTGCCCCATTCCCTTTAGTTGCAGTGGTTGGCCTTGTGTAGGATTCTGCGTGGGTTTCTGGGGGGATTTATTTCATGACTCTTTATTGAATGCCTACTAAGGAATGTGCAAAAGAAAGTAAGGTAATGGCAGTCCCTGCTCTTACAAAGAGTGCCTCATAATGGGGAGACACAGAGGCCCAGTGAACAGGCTCCGTGCTGTGTCTACCCACCCCCGAAACGGATAGCTGAGCGGTGTTTAGGCGTTTTTGACTTGCTTCTTTTCCTTTCCTCTCTCAGTGTTAGAGATTGACTTTGCGGAACTCACCCTGGAAGAGATCATTGGCATCGGGGGCTTTGGGAAGGTCTACCGTGCTTTTTGGATAGGGGACGAGGTGGCCGTGAAAGCAGCGCGCCACGACCCTGACGAGGACATTAGCCAGACCATTGGGAACGTCCGCCAGGAGGCCAGGCTGTTTGCCATGCTGAAGCACCCCAACATCATTGCCCTGAGGGGCGTGTGTCTGAAGGAGCCCCACCTCTGTCTGGTCATGGAGTTTGCCCGTGGAGGGCCTTTGAACAGAGTGTTGTCTGGGAAGAGGATTCCCCCGGACATCCTGGTGAATTGGGCTGTGCAGATTGCCAGGGGGATGCACTACCTACACGATGAGGCCATTGTCCCCATCATCCACCGTGACCTCAAGTCCAGCAACAGTGAGTTTGGGGGCAGGGGCTAAGCAGCTGTGGACACCATCCATAGCATCAGCAGGAGGGAATTCTTGCCGGGGCCTTGGTGGACAGGGAGGCTCCTTGCCTAGGCATGTTCTGTCCTTGTGTTGAGATGGGTGGGTTGGAAGCCAGGAAAGGGTGGGTCAGGAAGACGGGCTGGGGTGATCTTGAGCTTCTGTTGGCAGGCATGGCTGGAGATGTGCAGTTCTGATGCACTTTCCACAGGTCACCAAGGTTTGTTTTCCACTTGAGAGAAGTGAGTATGTCATCACAGGGACTGGAACAACAACTAAAGCAAACCTGAACCACCTGTTTGAATTTTTACCTAAACACCTCAACTTGAGGTACCATCGAGAAGGGATATGAGAAGGATATAATATTGTTTAACCATGAGCTGATTCAGGAAGCAGTGCTTGTGTGGAGGGCTTGACTGGGGGTGGTATCACAGGTCCTCCTGGTGGCCTGGGGACAATTGCCGTAACTACCCAGTGTTTAATAGCAGGGAACTGAGAAGTAACTGTTTATTAAACATCCAGAATCCATAAACTGACTTTAAAGCAGATGTTATGATGCAATTAAAGGGTGAACTGGTAGATGCCTTGGCGTTTCCCATTGACTGAGTCAGAGAGAACCTGCTTCTTTTTGGCGGTGGTCTGTACTCTCTCTCACGTAAAATGATGGTGCAGAGAACATGAAGCATGTGCTTAGGCTCACCAGAAGAGAGGGTGCTTGAGTGGAGGGACTGTGGGGGTGACATGGGCCCCAGGGACTCACCTTTCTCTGCATCTTTCAGCATTGAGCCTGGAAATCCTTCAGGGTTTGTTTTGTTCCAAGCTGTTCCAGATGTGGCTTATTTTTCTGTCAATGCTATTGTGAATCTGTTTACTTTAGAAAATACATTTTAAAATTATGTAAGTAGTCAGTGCTTGTTGTAGAAAATTAGAAAGTACAGATGAAAAGAAGGGAAAGTTAACCCATGTGATTTCCTTTAGAGAGAACACATATTATATCCTCCCAGACATTTTAAAAACATGTATGGTTTGTATGTATACAGACATATTGTCCAATTTACATTAAAGTCACCTTAATTACCTTTATCTCTTCTACTGAACCCTCCTCCCCCTTGATAATAGAAAGCCTCCTCCTTGCAAGAGCATGGGACGTTAGCTACATCCTGTAAGAGTGATGCATGTGGAGGGTTGAATTACACGAAATAAAACTTGGTTTCCCTTTTTCCCTTTGCCATTTTCCTGTCTCTGTCATTATTTGGTTATTTTCATCCCTCTTCCAAAATCCTACTTAACTGTATTAAATAAATAAAAACTTTTGATGACCTCTTTTCTCTTTTTTCCCAAAGTAGTTTTTAACCTAGAAATTGCTTTGAATGATAGAGTAAAAGAAGCATCTGTGTTGGTGGAAAATGTGATAGAGAAGCTGAATTTTTTTTCTTTTTAGGAATGTATTTTATTTTATTTTTAAGGGACAGGTTCTCGCTATGTTGCCCAGGTTGGTCTTGAACTCCTGGCCTGAAGCGATGTACTTCCTCAGCCTCCCAAAGTATTGAGATTACTGGCATGATCTACCACACCAGGCCCTGATTTAATATTTTTATTTTTTCTTATAATGCTGGCATAATGCCATCCTGAGCCCACTTAGAAAGGACTAGGATAATAAAATTGTAAAAGTTGCCGGGCTCGGTGGCTCAGCCTGTAATCCCGTGCCTTTGGGAGGCTGAGGTGAGTGGATTGCCTGAGCCTGTGGCTTTGAGACCCGCCTGGGCAGCGAGACCTCATCTCTACAATAAAATAAAAAAATCAGCCGGGTGTGGTGGTGCATGCCTGTAATTCTGGCTACTTGGAAGGTTGAGGCGGAAGGATCGCCTGAGCCCAGCAGGTCGAGGCTGCAGTGGCCGGGAGCGGCCATTGCACTCCAGTCTGGGCGACAAAGTGAGACTCCAACTCAAAAAAAAAAAAAAAAAAAATTGTAAAAGTTAATACTTTCCTTGATGAAGTTTTCAATTTGGGTTTAATTTTAAGCTAACAGTACAAGGTTTTACCTTTTATGAGATTTGTGTTTGGGAGTCTAGGCTCTTGAGAAAGAAAAGCTACCTTGCCAAAGCTCTGCTGTTTGTAGGAGCAGGCAAGATACCTGACTTCCATTTGCTCATCCAGGGGACAAAGCTCTGGTCCTTTCTTTGTCCAGAAGTAGGTTTTAGGATTGCCAAGGGGATGCCTCCAGGCACAGTGTGTTGTGGCAGGAGTTGACCTTATACCAGGGCAGTATTTTAAAGGACCTTGTCAAGATAACCGTGCTTCATGTGTTATCTTGTCAAGATAACCGTGCTTCAACACTGTGTGTTGGCACTGATGTTTACACCAGCTGTAAGTCTCACACACATGTCGGGTGTTGTTTAGGTTTGACTGTACATAACCTAGAAAGCAAAACAAAACAACAGTGGTTTAAATAAGATATGCATTTATTTGTCTTTGAAAAGAAGTCTGGATGGAGGCTGAGCATGGTGGCTCATGCCTGTAATTCCAGCACTTTGGGAGGTCAAGGCAGGAAGATTGCTTTGATCCCAGGCATTTGAGACCAGCCATGGCAACATAGCCAGACTCTGTCTCTATAAAAATAAAAAAATTAGATGGGCACGATGATGCATGCCTGTAATCCCAACACTTTGTGAGGCTGCGGTGGTAGGATCACTTGAAACCAGAAGTTCAAGACCAGCCTAGGCAATGTAGTGAGACGTTGTCTCTACATAAAATAAAATAAACGAGGTTGGTGTGGTGGCTCACACCTGTAATCTCAGCACTTTGGGAGGCAGAGGTGAGAGGATTACCTGAGTTTAGAAGTTTGAGACCAGCCTGCGCAACATGATGAGACCTCGTTTCTACAATAAATCAAAAAATTAACATGATGCCGCACATCTGTGTTTCCAGCTACTTAGAAGGTTTAGGCGGAAGGATCACCTGAACCCAGCAGGTCGAGGCTGCGGTGGCCATGTTCATACTACTGCACTTCAGCCTGGGTGACAGAGTGAGACTCCAACTCAAAAAAAAAAAAGGATTTATGTGTCTTCATTCTTGGTGACTTGGTTGTTAGCAAAGGCCTTGATGAAAAATAATCTTGAAGGGATAGGTGGTCCTTTTGTGGGTAAGAGGAGGTATTTCAGAGCTTTGTGTATTAGGTAGCTTGGCATGCAGGCATTTGGCAAGAGAACAGTTTAATTGTGGCCATTAAAAGTTAAATAAGTAAAAATGAGATAATATAACAAAGCTTTAGGAAATGTAAAGACTTATCCAGAATGAAGGTAGTCTTATTATCTTTGTTTTATTATGAAATAATTTCTTTCCTACTTTTGGAAGACATAGAAGAATGTGGAAGTAGAAGCAGCGTGTGTTTTCCAGTTTTCCTGTGTGTCTGTGTGTGTTTATCTTCACCCTGCTAGTGTCTTGATGAACGGGCTACTGTAGCCTGCTTCCCTCCTACATGTCCATGCCTCGTTAGCGTATGTCCCAAGCCCATCCTGTGTCCTGCACTCCTGCAGACAGCTGGGGCCATTCTCCAGGCCAGTCTGCATAGACAGACCTGCAGTGCTTCAGCTTTGTGTCACTGAGAATGTGTCTCTCTGCTCCCAGGGCCATTGCATCCACACTCCATTCATGTTTGACTTTCTCCTGCCTGTGCCTCCCTTAGGTGTCAAGCTTGTTCTTAATTTTGTACCTGAGAGAGCGAAGGTGAGTGGGGACCTGTGTTTGATCTGGGACTGGTCCTGTCTGCCTCCTCATCAGCTGGAAGTTCTTATGAGCTCTTTGCCACCTTCTGTCCTTCCTCTTCCTCTAGAGGCATGGGCTGTGAGGCACGGGCTGTAAGCCATGCTGCTGCCCCTGGCCACTGGAACACACCTGTCTCCAAGGCTTGTGTCACGCAGCCTCTGCTGCAGCATCAGCCTCACCCATGCGTTGAGCCTTGCCCGTGGTGCCCTCATGTCGCCCTCTACCTGTCCGCCTGCTCCTGTGTTCTGTGTTTGGTGCAGACCTAACTGCTTCTCCTTGCAGAAGCCTAGGGTGTGGCCCTGCCCTGGTCAGTGCCAAGCAGTTGCTTGTTGAGCGTGTATTCCCTGGTAGTACATGGAAGGATATCAGTGTTACAAGAGTCTGGAGCCACCTGTCCAGCAGTGGCAGCTGCAACACCTCCCAGCCAGGGCAGATGAATTTGTGTAGCCTTGCCAGGCATGCATGGCTGTAGCAGCACTCCATGGCCTCAGGCTGAGCTTCCTGGGCATCCCAGTCTCCTGATTTCAGGAGCTTCTTGATATCTCCAAATGGAGTTTATGTCTTTAGCTCCCAGGCATGCAGCGAGGCCCTCAATAAATGTGCAGATAGAAGGAATTAATGAATGAATAACGACTGACTGAAGTATCGCTGGACAGGCTTACTCATAGGACCTCACCATGTAACAGCTTCCCTTCTCCCATCCAGGGATGTTGTCCGCGCCTCACTTTCGTGGAACTTGCTTATCATCCTCATTAGAATCCCCAGGCCCTTGGTCTGTTCTGCTTGTCTTAGACCGACCGACACCCTATCTTGGATGCCTCATATGATAGGTTGACCGTATATTAGTCACCGTCCTTGAGCACCTCTGCCCCTCCTTTCCCCACCCCCTTCCTGGGTACCACCCTGCTGGCTCACCAGCTGGATCTCCATGATGACCAGGTGCCGGCTACCACTGCCTGGGGTTACCCAGCCTGCTGTGTTCACCCTCCATGCTGCTTTGTTGCCCCAGGACTTCGCTGGCCTCCCTTGTGGAGGCGCCCATCCCAAGTTGACTGAGCACTTGACTGGCTGATCCTCCTGCACAGGGCCTTTGCGGCCTCCCGATTCTGAGCTCCTGCAGGCTTTGCCCATCTACAGCCTTCTCTCGAGCTCACAAGGCAGGAAACTAAGGACATGCCTTTGTTGGTGTCCAGGAGACAGCGACCATCCTCCCCTGGGCCCCGGGCTCTGAGGTCCTTAGCCCTGGAGAGTTCCTGTACCAGACACTGGCCAAAGTCCTGCTGGGTGTCTAGGGCAGGATACTTCATGGCTCGAGTGTACTGGCCACCTGATGTGGCACCCTGTGGCCTGCTGGATCCCTCTCTTGTGCCCTGCTCCTGTGTGTGTGGGAGAGCACGTTCCACCTGGTAGGGGAAGCAGCTGGGATTGCACCCCGGCCAGAACCGGTGTGGCAGTCGACTTGCTGAAAAATGGTGGGAGGAGCCATAGAAACAGCTTTTCCTACGGGAGAATAAACCAAGAAGCCATAAAACATCCCCAGAGTGGACCTAGGAGGCAGCAAAGCAGCAGCTAGAGACCTGACTCTGGGTCCTTTTGAGGTGGCTGAGTGACTGTATGTCTCACAGGTGCATCCCAGATGAGTCATGGCAGCCCCTGACTCAGGCACTCCTGAGGATCTCCCCGTTGTTATCCTCACTGAAGTTCTCTGCTACAAGTTACTTCTTACAGAGAGCTAGAAGACACAGATGTGTCTTGAAGATGTTTCCAGGCAAAATGTGCAAGTGCTCAGAGAACTGACTTGGCCTTTGGGGGGAGGCGGCCACATCACAGGGTAGCTGGCAGCCCCAGCACATCCTGGAGCACCACGTCCAGTGGGTGGGCAGCCTTCTCTGTGAATGTAGACGTGTGTTCTGCAGCCAGAATAAGTACACAAGTGAACATGGCTGAGATGAAGCAAGTCACCTGGTAGGTGGACAGGACTCAGCAGAATACAGCAAGACCAAGTCTGCCTGCGAGTCCCCTTGCCTCCATCAGTCCTTAGCTCACCTGGGAAGCTCGCCCTTCCTGTCTACTCTGGGCCTCCGTGGCCATCTCCTGCATGAGGATGGCCTCCTCTGTGGGCCAGCCAGAGTGCCTGGTGTTGGGAGTTAACGGCAAGCACGAGCAGATGCAGGCTCTGCCCACAGGGAGCTCCCTGTGGGGTTAGGGAGACGGACCTTGATGGTGGTGAGTATCGTGAGTGACAGATGAATGGCAGGTGCTGGGGAGGGTGTCCTGAGGGAGTTCTGTGTCAGATAGGATCTGAAGGAGAGGGGCTGATGAGGTCAGATGGAGAGGGAGGATGGGTTGAGGGTTCCAGATGGGATGAGCACGGTGTCTCTTAGGGACCCCTCTGGATTCTTTGGCCTCCGTCCCTGTGGCTGGGGAGATGAGGGCCATTGAGAAGAATTCATGAGGCAACTGCTCTTTGTGGCCACATGCCTCCATTTCTCCAGGGCTGTTCCCTGCGTGTCTCCGTTTCCCCAGAGTCTCACCCGCTTTGCTTCCTGCTGCTGAGTCAGTGGAGTAGGATGCAGCTGAGGTCCTGGGCAGTATTCTGGCTCCCATAAAGCTGTGCTGGAGTTAGGACAGAAAGTTGTGTTGCTGAAGGGTCTTGGGATTCCAGGGCTGTGTTCAAACTCTTAGTTGCAGAAGGCAGCCTCAGGAAGGGGTGGAGAGTGCAGGAAAAGAGGGACTTCAAGGGAGGGTGGGCTCTGATTTCAGGTGGACATTTAGTCTCCTCCTCTGGGATCTGTTTCCTCTGGTTTGAGGCATGACTGCCTTGAAAGTTTAAGGAATGATTCTACCTTCCTTCCCCACACCCCTAGCATATCAGGTAACAGCTGACTAGTGGCTCTGTAGGTGGCCTGTGGCCTGTCCTGGCTGGGGTCAAGACTGTCCTTGAGGATCTCCAAGGTGAGGAGCCTTCCTCCTCTCCTCTCCTCTGTCTCCTGCAGGTTTTCCATCCTTAGCCCAGTGCGTCCCTCATTCCCATGAGGCAGCTCGGAGTCACCTACAGGTAGTGACATCCAGGGTCCAGCTGAGTCAGGAGGAAACGTAGCTGCTTCCACAGGCAGGGGCACATCTCCTCAGTGTCCCTGACTACCTTTTGGGACCTCAGATAGCTCAGAACCGCCTGTGTTCTGTGCAGAATGTGTGCAGGTTCCTTTTGGAGGAAAGGGCCATAGTTTTTATTAGTCCAAGGCTTGGGGAAGGGTATGCATTAGCACTATCATAGAAAACATACCTTGGGTGTCTACATGGTCTTCTGGTGCAGGATATGACCCCTGGGCCATCTGACGCTGACTGGCTGAATGACCTTGGGCACATCTTGCCGTCTTTCTGAACCTCAGATTCTTCATCTGTAAAATGAGTGATTTGGAAGAGATGGTCCCTGAGATCCCACCCAGGATTTAAAGCGTGGACATCTGTGTGCCTGGGGCAGCAGTGACAACGTGTTCATCTGTGTCTGCATGTCAGGCTGCAGTGTGCTCAGGTCTGCCTTTCGGCTGCTTCGGGCTACCGAGGGGTTTAGAGGAGAGAACAGTTGACTGGAGCCTGTGAGTGTGCCCTTCCCCCACTGCTACCAGGCATGACAGACGGCCTTGCTGAGAAATGCTCCTGTTACCTGGGCCACAATGGGAACTCACAGTCAGCCAAGGCTGACCTTCACCCAGAGGCAGGATGCTTTCAGTTGCTTGCTACCTGTCCTTGAGCTGGGCAGGGTGTCCTGTGTGTCCAAGCTGCGCTGTTCTAGTTACACAGCTTCCTGCCTGCTTTTCGGAACTGATGGGGCTTTCTCAGACCGGCTCAAGATCACCTGGGCAGCTTTACCTATCCCCACTCCCCAGCAGAACACCAGGGAGACCTGGGCCCATGTACCATGTAGCCCGCGGTTCTGGAGGAATGAGGGTAGAAGCCAGCCGTGCTGAAGCTGCAGGGTGCACGCTTCTTGCTCCTTACTTCCCCAGGTGTCTTCTCTGTAGGAAACTGGTGGTCCTGGTCTGAGAAGGAAGCCTTGTCCCCTCAAGATGGGCTTTGGAAACCACTGTGGCATAATGAGGGAGCCTGGCTTGGGAGTAGATGGACTTGGACTTCAGCTGCTTCTTGACACTGGGCATGTCAGGAGCCTCTTGGAGTTCCAGCACGCCCAGCATCACCCAGGCTCCACATTCAGTAAATGGCGCTGTGCTTCCCCTCTTTTAAGGAGCAGGGGGCGCTTCTTTCCTTGTTATTTTAGTTGTACACAGGGTATGGCTGGATGGCCCCCCTTTTTATTTAGAGACAAAATTGCATTTTGTCACCGTAGCTAGAGTACAGTGGCGTGATCATAGTTCATTGCAACCTTGATCTTCTGGGCTCAAGTGGTCGTTCTGCCTCAGCCTCTCAAATACCTGGGATCATGTGCTCAGCTAATTTTTCTATTTTTTGTAGAGATGGACATCTTGCTGTGTTGCCTAGGCTAGTCTCAAACTCCTAGCCTCAAGTGGCCCTCCTGCCTTGGCCTCCCAAAACACTGGGATTACAGGCGTGAACTACTGTTCCCAGCCTGGATTTTCCTTTTTAAAGTAGTGTGAGAACTTTGTTCAGCCCTGGGTCCCTTCTCCTACGCCAGCCAGGCA
Organism: Carlito syrichta; assembly: GCF_000164805.1. Classification (NCBI taxonomy): domain Eukaryota; kingdom Metazoa; phylum Chordata; class Mammalia; order Primates; family Tarsiidae; genus Carlito; species Carlito syrichta. Next base: position 40,401 of record NW_007247211.1, read on the forward strand.
GAGGCTACCCTCCCACTGAAACAGGGAGATCGATCCCACCAAACCCCTCTAACTGTGCAGAAGTCTCTTGTGGAAAGGCCTTAGCCTCTTGCTCCCTCTGGTCCCAGTCTGCACCGAATCCCTTGAAAATTGCTGCCTGGCCCTGTCTGCCCTGGCCTTGGACTTGGTTGTACCAGACAGCTGGCTGGTTTCACGGCTCTGCTGGATACTCATCTGATAACTGCCCCAGGAGAAAGGCAGCATACTTCTCCCACTCCTGCCACATTGCATCAGTCGGCTATTTCCACGTCAGCTTGACCTTCTTGTTGCACGGTGTTGTCTAGACTCTGGAGTGTTCGTGGGTGACTGAAGGGATCTTATTCTGACTTGTGACCTTCTTTTAGAAGGTGAATGGGTGTGTGCCCCTTTCCATCTATGTATAACAGCCTTGTGTCCAACAGTCACCCTTCAGAGCTCGTTGTGCCTGGCACCGTGTAGGCCCTCAAGAAATGACCAATGACCAATCCCGCGTCCCAGCACTGTCCTTTCCCATGTGTTCCCCTTCTTCCATGGACAGCGCAAAGCAACATCAAACCTCTTCTCTTGTGGTGCCTGCAGTTGGGAGGTAGCCCCCCTTTTCCATTGGAGGCAAGCCCATGTGAGCTCTGAGCTCTGGGTGAGACTGGGTTTGAATCCTGCCTGGCTCTGTGATGTGTGGGACTGGGGGCCTGGAGCAAGTGATAGTCTCTAAGGTGGGAATAATTATTTCTCTCACCTTATAGGGTGGAAAGGAGGGTTAGGCAGATGATCCAGGTGATCCACTTAGCCGGGCTGGCACCTGGTCAGGGCTCAGCATAGCAGCCGTTTTTATTGTAATTCTTCTACTTTGCTTATTCCCTCGGCATTTAGATCAAATCTGTGCTTGTACTTTTGGGTGGTCTGCTTTGTCTTGTACTTGCATCTTCAGTGTTTGAGTCATTTTCTTTCCAGTTGCCTACTTGGGAGACTGAGACAGGAAGATCACTTGAACCCATGAGTTTGAGACCAGCCGGGGCAACTCAGTGAGACTTTGGCTAAACAAAACAAAACAAACAAACAAACAAACAAAAAACCTAAAGCCTGTTCTTTTCAATTATATTATTGAGGTTTAAAATTCAAAATGTTATACAGTGGGTAAAAACGGTACAAAGTTGAAATTCAAAGAAAAACCAGTCTCCTTCCCACAGTGAACCCCAGGTCTACTTCTTAGAAGCAGGTGCATTATTATTTCTGGCTTCTTTGATAGTTTTTTTTTCTATAGAAAACCCTGATAGGATTCCAGTCAGTAGAGGTATTACCATTTCTCTTCCTCTGCCTGCCCTCCTCCCTGTAGCCTCTCCTCATCATGCTAATACGGGACTTTGCATATGGCAGGCCAGGGGTTTGCCAGCAGTTGTGATGTTGCCAAGGAATCTGCATATTTTTGTCCCTGGTTCTTTTCTGGATGGACTGGAACTCTCTCAGACCCTGGCTTTTGTGTATTTAATGCATGAGCCTTTCAGGAACCTAGCGTTCTGGAGCAGCTTGTGAAGCCGGGGGTCTGATGTCTGCCTCTGGCATCGCCAGCTAGGACCCTGGACTGTCCATCCATTCCTGCGAGTGGGCTCGGGATGGGCCAGGTATAGCATTGGCAGGCAGCAGGGCCCAGCAGTGACTGACCTTGTAGCAGAGATCTTTCTGTGCATATCCTCATGGCTCCAGACTGACATGCCTGATAAGGTGAAGAGGCAGGAAAAAGCATCCTTGGAGAGAGAGATAAGGGGTTCAGATTCCAGAGTGCAGACACATAGCCCCATCTGTGTTGGGCTATCCTGCTCTTGTCTGTACACCTATCTCTAGCCATTTCCATCATGGTTGTTCACGCCATCCGATGTTCACGCCATCCGAACACTTAAATTGTTACTGTTTCTGCATTCTGTTAATCTTCAGAGTCTGAGAGGAAGGAGGAAAGGACTGTGGCAGGTAAAATAGCCACAGTCATTAGTTTTCCCAGCATTCTTGACTTAATTTTATGCTTAGTAATCACAAGAACCTTGTGGTTGTGACCCCGAGATGTGGATGACTTGCCTAAGGTTGTTGGACAGTTCTCTGTCATCACAGTGTTCTTCCTCTCAGCCGCCCTACCCCCATGGATCCCTGTTCCTTTGCCAGGTCCCGCCCCCTGATGGAGCCCTGTTGTTCTGCCAGGCCCCACCCTCTGTTGGAACCCTGTTCCTTTGCCAGGCCCACCTCCCATGGATCCCTGTTACTCTGCTAGGCCCACCCCCAGTGGAGCACTGTTCCTCTGCCAGGTCCACCTCCTGATGGAGCCCTGTTGCTCTGCCAGACCCTGTGGCCTGGTCCACAGTCTCTTGGATGAGAGTGGAGTGAGGGTCTGAACCTGTTTGAGGATTCAGTGGACCACTTGGCCGTCAGCCTCAAGGTTAGAGTTTGGGAGTGAATTTGTGTTTTTCCTGGTTCCTCACATTTTTCTGACTGTTATGTGGAAGGATAAGTGTCGTCGTTCTTCTAGTGGTGTGCTTTTCAGGAGGAAAAGCACAGTGCAAAATGTTCACTTCTTAAGCAGTAGCTCCCGGTTGCCTGTGCTTGGGGACGAGTCCTGGGTGGATCACCAGTCGTCTCTGCCTTGCATAGCCATGTGAGCTGGAGTTGTTTTCTCCTCTTTATGCCTGGGAAATCTGCCCTTTCTCACTGTTTGGACTAAATTAATGATAAAATTAGCTTGCTTTTCCCAGATGCACAGCTGCTGGGACAAGAGAGATAGCCATCAGAGCCCATGAAGATCAACTGAGGGAGAGCTCAGTTGGCATTGGGAGATCAACTGAGGACTTCTCTAGATGTTCCCTAGATGCTTCTCTTAGATAATTTAAGATTATCAAGATTTTGTGGCATTACCTGTCACATTCATGGTGACAATAATACGTGGCCCTCATTACTCCACCAGTGAGTCCTAGAGATAGGATGAAGAATACATGAGTTCCTGTTACCCACAGTTTCACTTTTCCTGGCTTCAGTTACCCATGGTTTGAAAACATTAAGTGGAAAATTCTAGAAATAAACAATTCATAAGTTTTAAATTGTGCGCCATCCTGAGTGGCATGACAAAGCCTCACACCATCAGCCTGGGATGTGACTCACCTCTATCCAGTATGTCCAGGCTGTGTATACCCACATCCACGTCCTCTGCTCTTGACAGCCAGGCGTTGATGTCATGGCTTGACCATGCAGGTGGTCCTCTGACTAAATGTCAGACGGTCAGTAGTCCCTAACACTGTATTGCTACATCACAATGCCTGCATCAGGCCGGGCATGGTGACTTACACCTGTAATCCCAGCACTTTGGAAGGCTGAGGTGGGAGGATAGATTGAGCCCAGGAGTTCCAAGACCAGCCTGGGCAACAAAGTGAGACCTCATCTCTACAAAAATAAAAAAAGTAGCTGGGCATGGTGGCGCACGCCTGTGGTCCCACTACTTGGGAGGCTGAGGTAGGAGGATCACCTGAACCCAAGAGGTTGAGGCTGCAGTGATCTATAATCATACCATTGCACTCCAGTCTGGGTGAAAGAGCAAAACTCTGTCTCTAAAAGTGAAACAAAAATGCCAGTGTCATCCACCTCACTCCATCTTGTCATGTAGGCATTGTATCATCTCACGTCTTCACAAGAATGATGGGTGAATACAGCACCATCGATAAGATATTTTGAGAGAGAGAGAGAGAGAGAGAGAGACCACGTCTACATCGCTTTTTTTTACAGTATATTGTCACAATTGTTCTGTTTTATTAGTAGCTATTGTTGTTACTCTCTTACTATGATAATCTGTAACTTGGACTTTATCACAGGTATGCATAGAGAGGAAAAACCAGTAAATAGAGGGTTCTGTCCCACTTTCAGGCATCCTTTGAAGTCTTGGAAGTCATCCCCTGTGAAGAGTGGAGACTGCTGTCATGGTGGTTTGCACTTAGTGCCTTCGAGTTGTATTTACAATGGTATCTTCCTGAGGCACTAGCAGCGGTGGTAGTCTCCCCATCGTATAGTAGAGGAAACTGAGGCTTAGAGGGATTTAACGCCTTGCCCAAGAACATATACCTAGAGGACGGTGGAGCCTGAGCTTAGTTCTGGGCTCTGAGCACTTGTGTGCTGCCTTTTCTGCTCTGCTCTTGGGGACAGACCCTGGCAGGAGGCCCTTCACCAGTTCTGGGTTTTGCAGGGTGAACCCTGTGACTCACCCCATTTTGGGCTGGACCTGGATACTAGGCTTGGCCATGGGGCCTTTGTGGGGCAGATTGTTCCACGTCTGGAGTTGCAGGCAGGGACCTTCCTCCGCTCCAGCTCAGGGCTTTTGGTCCCAAAATGCACAAGATCCAAGAGAGTTTCTCATGTCCCTTTCTCCTGGGCTCTTCCAAAAGCACAGCTTGAACTTCAGCCATCTCTCCATCCTTTTTAGCCTCAGTTTGGCTGCTGGTGCTCTTTTTTTAGAGACAAGATTCTTGCTCTTTTGCCCATGCTGGAGTGCAAGGATGCAATCATACATAGTTTACTAAAGCCTCCAACTCCTGGGCTCAAGCAGTCTTCTTGCTTTGGTTTCCAAAGTGCTGGGACTACAGGCATGCTCTACCATGCCCCACTAATTTTTTGATTTTTTTTTTTTTTTTTTTGAGAGACTAGGTCTCTCTATATTGCCCAACCTGGTCTGAACTCCTGGGCTCAAGCAGTCCTGCCACCTTGGTCTCCCAAAGTGCTGGGATTACAGGCATGTGCCACTGTACCTGGCCACATTTTTGCTTTTTGTTAGTGTTTGTTCAGAACCAAAATTGAGCTTATATATAGCTGCCCAAAACTTGGGCTGTCATAGAAGTTTCTACTTTTATTGGGCTCTTGGTCTCACCTGTATTATGGTTTTGTTTTTGCTTAAACAAAATAAGTATGTATAGATTTCAGATAAATTCACAGATGATTATTTATGGAGTCTCAGATTTTTAGCCAAGAAAGTAATGTAAACATTTAAGAGTGATTGGACACTTCTGGTAGTGACTGAGCCCTATGTGGCTATTCAGATGCCATGACTCGGTGCTGCATGGCCACTTTGCAGCTATCTGTGACCAGGTGGACCCTGCCTGCCAACCTGGAGGTCCCCTCTCTATAAGGGAGGGCTGGGCATGCTCTGTGGCACTCCTCATAGCTTCAGATGAGTTCTGTGAGAGACAGCCAGTGGCACTGTTGCTCTTGATGCTCTGACTCTGACTCCTGTGGTGGGTCAGCACCCGACCTGCCATGAGTGAAGCCTCCTGGCTGCCTGCCTCTCCTGCCTCCGGAGAGTCTTGACCATGCTCTCTGAGGACCCTTGGCGTCTGCAGTCCCTCTTAAGAGGGATCTTGAACAGAGACTGCGGGAACCTCTCGTGTCAGGCTATGGATAGAGTTAACGAAGGGCTTGAGGAAGTGTTGCTGTGGACCCTGTGAGTCCTGGGGAGCCAGAGCTGGCCTCCTTCTGACTTCCTTCAGGATGCTTCTTTCCTCCCCTCCCCAACTGGATGAGGTGCTGCCCTGGGATTCTCCTATGTGCATCTGTGGTTCATACACTTGGCCTAGGTTGCAGAGGCCATGGTTCTGGTTAGTTTTAGGTTCCCTGGAAGCTTTTTGGTGCTGGATTTGCCAGGCAGTGTCCTGGATGAGAGGCTGGGTGGGAAGGTTAGCGATAGTGATCTTCCAAGAAATAGGCATGAACCATTCGGGAACAAGGAGCTCTCCCAAGACTTTCCTCATATAGGGGCTCACCAAGGCAGGAATAAGCCATCTGAGTATCACCCAGCAGCTTCTGGGTGTGCACGTCAGGCTCCCCTCCCCAGCAACAGAGAGGGAGGGAGGGAGGAAGGGAAGATCGGCTGCCCTGGAAACAGAGGCATGCTGTCTGGAGAATCAGTGACTTGGGGTTTTTCTAACCCTGGTGAGCTCCTCATCTCTGTCTTGTGGGGATGGACTTGTAGGGCCATCTTTGGAGGTTGGCGGGAAGGTGCTGACACAAGCCTGGCCTCCCATCCCAAAGGACATGGAGGTGGGGGGAGGGGAGCATGGACTAGGAGACAGCAAGTTGGGCAGAGCTAGTCTTGGCCCAATGAGGTGAGATGGGCCCCTCCCTGCCCTTGGACGGGGAGGCTGAGGGTGATTCACAGGAAGTGTTCATTTAGGTCTCAGCTTTCCAGGGCTGTTAAGGACTTGGTTCAAGGCAGCGGCACCCAGTATCTTGAGTCCTTGTGGTTGGAGCTTCCTTGCTGTGCGTCACAGGCTGGAGGCAGTGTCTGGGGTGGGCTCGTGGTGTGCTCCTCTGCCTGAATCTTTCCTCTTTGTGCCGCCTTGAGTGAAGTGCAAGTCACAGAGCCTAGGATGTGTGCTCTGTGTTGATTGGGATTCTCAGCCAGTTTAATTACCCGGTATGCTGCTATTGTGTAGATGCCATGGAAGGATGACAGATTTACTGTGTACGTAACACGGATGTCACTCCTGCTGCATTCCTCCTGTCATCTGGAGCCAGGCCATGCCAACATACCCCAGACAACACACCAGGACGAAAGGTGTGAACAGTGAGGTGGGTGCACGAGAGGGTCTGGAGAAGGCAGAATGCCCTGGCAGGCCTCAGTGGAGGAGCAGGGCCTTGCAGAATGGGCAGGGTCAGGGGAGATGGTCACAGGGAGGTGGAGCCCAGCTGTGGCCTCCAGGGAAGGGGCCTGCCTGACTCGGGCGGAGCCATGTATCTGTCGATGCTGTGTCTACCACCTGGTTGTCTAGGCCATTCCCAGCAGCACTGCTGCACTCCCAAGTAGCTGGGTCTTCCCTGCAGAAGCAGCTCCTCTCTCTGAGTGGCTGAGGGAGCAGGCTGGGACATTTGTGGGCTCTGAATCAGGCAGACTTGAGTTTGGGCAAAGTCCTCGCCCTCTGAGCCATTTCCTCTTCTGTAGAGTGAGGATAATCCAAGTCTTGACTCAGAGCCTTGTTTTGAAGGCTCGTGCAGTTGTGCCTGCGGGCCCTAGCATGATACTTTGCACAGGGGAAATGCTCGGTAGAAGGCTTCTCCTTAAAACATTCTGTTTCCAAGAGCAGTTGTAGACAGTAGACCAGACTCACAGGGCAGCACCTTGTTTCTATTGCTGTTGTTTTGGAGCAGCCCTCCCCTAGCACAAGCTGTTTACTCCTGGAGACTGCATCAGTGGGTGGCTTTTCCTGCTTCCCAGTCTGGGGCCTCACCTGGGAAGACCCAAAGGCTCAGGTGAAGCCAGGCGGAGGTGGGAACCATCTGAACGCTGTCTTCCCACATGCTGGGACTGGGCTGGGAGCCTTGGAGGCTGGGACAGCTGGTGGGGGAGGGGTGCCCACGTACAGCCCCCCACGAACATGGCTGTCTCAGGACTCCAGCTTTAAGCACGAGTGATCCAGTGGACAAGGTGGAGACTGTGTCTTATCTAACCTGCTTAGAGGTCAGACAGTGTCATTTCCTCTGTATTCTATTAGTTGCAGTGAACCCCAAGTCCATGCAGATTGCAAGGCACATCGACGCACTTCTCAGCGGGAGAGGAGTCAGGATTGCACTGGAAGAAGCACAGAGATGGGAGATGTGCAGTCGTGAAGACATGCCCCTCTGTGGCCGCCAGGGGAGCGCTGGTGGCAGACTCCAGGCTGTACCCCATGGCCACGTGCCAAGAAGAACTGCCTGCTGTTGACACAGCCATCAAGCATCTGTTGTGCTTCCTCTTTTTTTGATCACTTTCATCCTGGACATAACTGGGCACGTCCAAGGCACGACTGAGGTCCGGCCACTCTTCTAGTCCAGTTGAACCGGCACAGCAGGAACATTCTGGGCCAGCAGGGCTGGAAAGACGCTTTTTGGTGAAGAGAGAGGCTGTGCTACACTCTGCTCTGGTTCATGGCTTCCTGCTGGTGATATCTGTGTCTGTGCAAGCTCAGGGCTGGAGTCCCAGACATGCAGTCTGGGCCTAAACTGCACAAGATGGCAGTGGCTGTGGGTGTCCAGGTTGGCGTCTTTTGAAGGAATCATATTTTTGGATGTGAGAGAGGGCAAGGTGTCCTGCAGACACATGCTGGAGGTTTTTTTGTTTTAATCACAAGAAGCATCTGCTCACAGCCTCTGAGGGGGAGATGAGTGTGGGCTTCCCGTGGGGCCTGGCTGACCACAGGAGGCATTCTCCAAGCTGACAAATTGCACTGTACTGCCTTGAGGCTGACTCGTGGCTTGGTTCCCTCTTGTGTCCCTTCCACCCTCCAGCCCAACCAGGTAACAGAAGTCCATACCTCCGACCACCAGTCATGTGGAGGCCAAGGTATGGGCACATCATGGAGAAGGTGAGTTCTGAGTCGTTTCTCCCATGCTGGTCTGCATGTATACACCTGGCTTTCCCTGTTCCGACAACTTGTATTCACAACATGGCCAACTGGGGTTGGGTGTGGCCTGGAGCCCTGGACACCCTCCAAGGTGGACCTGCGGCCAGTGAGCAAGTCTTGCCGTGTGAGCTCTAGGTCCCTGCCTGAGGGCCACCCTACAGGGCACAGCGTCAGCAGCCCTTGCGGCTCGTCGGTCGGTTCTGCCCCCTCCGGCCTCATGCTTATCCCAGGCCATCCCCTGCTCTCTGCACCGTGCCCTTGGCTGACATTGCCAAATGCCAGCTACTAACTCTGAGGCCTGCCAGACATCCCTGATGGGTTGTGTTGGTGAATGGTGTCCCGTGTTGGCATGCCAGAGCTGAGGGCTGCCTCTGGCCTCATTAGTGACTGCCAGTGATAAGTGAGTTGGTGGCTACAGCTGAAAATGAAGGAGCCCTGCTTTCGGGTGGCTATGGGGATGGAAGGGGAATGAAAGGCTCCGAAGGGAAGGGTGGGTGGATATTAGCCCTGAGGTAGGGGAGTGGGACCATAACTGCCCCCAGACTCCGTGCTGCACCTTCTGTAAGATTGGTGGTGTGCAGGAGCCCAGCCAGGCTGATGGGTGGTGTAATGTGCAGAGGTTTCTTGGGCTTGTCGTCCACTTCTCCTCGCTTTAGGTGAAACTAACCCCTCTGCCTGGTCATGCTGTCACTCCACCCCCAGACCTTTGTTCCTCCCTTGTCCTCTTCCCTTGGATGGTTGTGGCAGGAGACTCGCTATGGCTCACTATGGAGATGGTTTTTCCAGTGGAATTCGTCTTGTTGCAACCACAGTGGTTTTGCTGAAACTCATGTCTGGCCACACCCCTTCCCTACTTAAAAACAGCCTGTACCTGCAGGTGGCATCTAAGCCCCGTGGCAGGGCCTGTGGCTGTTGGTCACCCCGGCTCTTTACTCTAGCTGCCTCCTCGCCCCTTCTTCATTCTGAGAGTTCCATGCTAGCCCGCGTCCCAGATGTGCCGAGTTCCTGCCTTGCTTTGGCCTAAAATCTGTTATTCCCTCTGTGGAAAGCAGCCTTCTCCTGGTTCCCTGGAACCAACCCTGTCTTTTCTTTGCAGTGCAAAGTATAGCTGTGTGTCCAGTGAGCCCTTCTGAGGAATGCCATCTTTCTGGCATCCACCAGTGTAGATGAGTGGATGGGGTGGGATGAGGCATCGTTAGGGCATAAAGCTGGGTCCCCGCGTCCCACCACTTTCTGGCTATGTGGCTTAGGGGAGCAATTTTACCTCACTTAGCCACACTTCTCCATCTGCAGACAGAGTCCACAACAGTGCCTTGTCCACAAGCCTCTGCGTGAGGTGATGCACTCATAATGTTCCATGTGGTGCCTGTGTAGCTGGTGTTCAGAAAGTGCTTGCACGGAAGACATCGTGTTGTGGGTGGCCACGGTGAAGTGTGGAGGTGAGGGAGTCCCCTGTCTTCCTTTGTGGGTCGTCTCTTCATCCCTTCCTCATTCTCTCCCTCTTGTCTGTCAGTGACTGCTGATCTTTTACAAAGATGGTTGGTTTTCTCACCAGCTCTTGCCCGGTCAGTCAGTTCTCAGGCGTGGATGTGGGCATGGAGGAGCCTTGGTTTCTTTGGGTGAAAGCCTGTGTCCCCTCTTGGTTGTCCCTCTGATCCCGGGTGCTCTCATGTTCTGGAGGCTGTAGCTCACACATATCCTGTCTACCATGGAGACAGTGTCTCCTTCCTAGAGCGCTGACTGGGGCTGCGTGAGTCAGGGTGAGCCTTCTGGTCCCGCTGTGTCACTTTACAGCAAGGTATCGCATCTCCAGGGCTGACTTACTGGGGCCTGTGACCCCTGGTGACCAGCCAATCCTTCCGCTTCAGGATCCACACCATGACCCCTGGCCAGTGTTAGACTGGTCTGATAGGAGAGGCTTTGTGAAGCTGGGCTGTGGAGCAAGGAGCGTCCCCTCCCAGCTCCCTGTAAAGTGGCCTTTACCTCTCTGAGCATGAATGGCATCCTCCCTGGGGCAAGTAGGCAGCGAGTTCTGACTCCTGAGTGGTGACTGTGGTGTTGGGGTGTACGTCCCATTGCTCTTTGCCTCATGTCGTTGGAACCTGGATTTCCTCACTGCTCTCTGAGTCCCTCCCTCTCTGCTGCACTGGGCAGGACACATGTTTCAGAGAAGAAGAAAGACACATGGATGGTGACTGGGGGCAGGGACTGGAAGGCTGTCCTCTGGGCCAAGCAGCAGGGCCTTGGATATGGTGGACTGTCCAGGTGATACTCAGTTTTTCCAGCCTCATGTCTGGAGGCAAGGGGAGAGGATTCTGCTAACCAATGTGTAGGTCCTGGGTGGAGGGTGCTGTGTTCTGGACCCACTGAGCAGCTCTTATGGGCTGGCCTGCCACCGCCAGATCACTTGGTTTTGAAGTGCTGCTTCACTGGAGAGCACAGAGCTCAGGGCTGTGGGGCCTCTCTGCCTGCCAGTTCTGCTCCTCACACTTGGGAACTGTGAGTTCTGCTTTTGTTTCCTGGCTTTCCCACCGTGCTACTGATGGCTGCCCTGCCTGTGACATGTAGAGATGCTGATGGTGCTGAGTTTGCAGAGTCCAGCCTGCACCATGCAAAACAAAGCTCAGCACTTCTGACATGGCCTCAGATCTGAAGTGGGATGGCTTCTTGTTCTGCCCATCAGTGCTCTACTGACCCCAAGGCTCCTGCACTGTCTCAGCCATGGTGCGCTTAGCATGCGCTTGTCCTCAGCTGTGCTGGGGAGACCTGCCTGTGCAGGCTTCACCACCACTCCATGCTGGAGCTGTGGCAGTGGGACCCAGGGTGCCTGCAGGCTCGCCACACGTCTAGTCTTCACATCTGAAGCAGCCTCATCTGGATATAAACAGGTGGCTCCTTTCCCCAGGGGGGAGGCCTGGCCTCAGGTGACTTGGGTGTCTCCTGAGACCCCTGGTTCTAGTGGAAAGGGCAGTGGACCCAGAGGTAGAGTTGGCTTGGCTTCCGGCCATGGTGACCTCCTTGCCAGTTCTCTCTTGTTCTAGATGCAGGCTTCCTTCCTTGTCCCTGCTAGGGGGAAGAAGCCAGCACTTGGTGGGGCCATGTGGAAACCCACTCATGGCGGCTCTGTGTTCTACATGGCGTGAGTGTTGTCCATTCAGGACACAGGATTAGGCAAGGCTGGGTCCAGCGAGTTCGCAATGTGAGGCTGTCCCAAGGTGAACACCGTGTGGTTGTGGCCGTGCACTGTGGCTGTGAGTGAGCGGCATCTTGGTGATGGAGCTCCTGCCCGTGGAGCCTGGGCTGAGGGCAGCGTGGCCTTGATGGGGCCTGGGCACAGGTCCGGACTCGTCCCCTTCTGCCACGGTGAAGTTACCTGCCTTTGGGCCCCAGCCTTTGTGGCTGTGAGACAAGGGTGCTGCCCAGCGTGAGGATTGAGGGTGGTGTGAGCATGGGCTCCCCTGCGGTGCCCCTGGAACACAGCAGGTGTGCAGGAAGAAGCTGCCTCTGCCACTGTTCTTATGACTATTATTATGAAATGACTTAGTTTTTGATAGTAACCAGAAACACATGTTTATTGTACATGATTTCGACCATAGATGAGTGTAAAGAAAGGCTTGTCACCCGTAATCCCAACCCCTAGAGACCACCACCCCTTGGAATTTGGTATATGGCCTTCAGGTGTTTTCCTGTGGAATCAGTAGACTGCATAGCCTCAAAAAACAAATGTCTTCAAGCTATGTGTTTTCCTATATTAATGTTTTCTTTTAATAGAGTCACATACATTATTGAACTGCCAACTGTATTTTTTTTGATACAAATGTTTTATTTTTTGTCTTTTTGAGTTAGGGTCTCTGTTTCCTAGGCTGGAGTTTAGTGGCATAATCACAGCTCACTGCAGCCTCAACCCCCTGGGCTCAGGCGTTCCTCTCCCCTCAGCCTCCCAAACAGCTGAGTCTATAAGTGCATGCCACCATGCTAAGTTTTAAATTTTTGTTTTGCAGAAACAAAGTCTCAGTGGTCTCGATCTCCTGGGCTCAAGTAATCCTCTCGCCTCGGCCTCCCAAAGTGCTGGGATTATAGGCATGGCCACTGTACCCAACAGATACAAATTTTTTGAAGTAACATGTGTACATATTCTAATTTAAAAGCCAAAGTGTGTTACAAGCCTTCTAATAAACAGAAAAGGTCTTTTGCTCTGCCCCTTCTTATTCTCTGACTTTTCCTCCTGGCTAGTGAATGATCTTCTTGAGAGAAGGTACTGGTTTAGTTTATATAGTATTTGAACAGCCAGTGCTTAGCACAGTGCCTGGTATATATAGGCTTTCAGTGCATGTGGTTTTTATTTTATTTATTTTTAGTTTTTAGCGATGTAAGTAAACCCTTATAGGATGTGACATACTACTTTAAAAATATGCAGCTGAAACACGCCTTTTAGGTTGATTCATTGTATAGCAGCTTGGAGATGGTGTTCAAATCTTCAGCTACATTGTAGAAACTTTATTGACTGGAGTGTTACTTTTGGCTTAGATTTGCAATTTTTTTTTTTTTTTTTTTTTTGAGTTGGGGTCTGACCTTGTCACCCAGGCTGGAGTGCAGTGTCATAATCATGGCTCATTGCAGCCTCTACCTCCTGGGCTCAGACGATCCTCCTGCCTCAAATTCCCAGTAGCTGAGACTACAGGTATGTGCCACCAAGCCTGGCTATTTATTTATTTATTTATTTATCTATTTATTTTGTAGAGAAGAAGTCTCACTATGTTACCAGGCTGGTCAAACTCCTGGGCTCAACTGATCCTCTCACCTTGGTCTCCAAATGTAGTGCAGACGTGAGCCACCACAACCTGCCAGATTTGCTATTTTAATGCATCTGTTTCTGTTTTGCTCTAAAGAGATTTTGCAGGAATGGAATTAAACTTTGTATTAATTAGATTAGGTTGACTGCAAAAACAGACAGCTAAAGGAACAGTGGTTAAAGCGAGAAGGGAGTCTGTTTCTCTCGTTCATGAGAGTCCGGTGGGAGGCAGCCTTCGGACTGCACGACCTCCGCACCATGAGCCTTGGGCCCTCTTCCACCCTGGGCTCTGCTGACTTACTGGCCGAGATCTTAGTCCTCGTGGCCCGAGATGGTGGCTAGACTTCCGACTGTCAGCTCATTCTCCAGGCCACATGGCATAGGAAGGAATGAAGAGTGAGGTCCGAGCCCTGAGGTGGTGTCTCTCAGGTCGGGTAGCAGAAAGTAGCCCTGGGACCTGGCGGGACCCAAGAGCCACCATGAGTCATGAGTGTTGGGGTGCCCTTTGTCATCAAGGGGGTATGGGAGGCGGGAGGATGGCCCTTTGTCATCAAGGGGCTGTGGGAGGCGGGAGGATCGCCACTGGAGGACAATAGGTCATGAGGTCACAGGTTTCAGGAGGAGCCCTTGGTGGCACTCTTGCGATGGCTTCCTGGGCCTTTCTGCTGTGTGTTCAGTGTTTTCTGCACCTGCTGTTGCCTCTGGCCTCCACTTTAACCCTTGCTTAGAGGTTCCTTTCCTGGTCACTCCTCTGGAGATACCTGTTTGATGGGGGCATGGCAGCAGATGGCAGGTCCCTTCCTGGGGCAGCAGTTTGTCACTTTTCCTCATGACATGCTTTGGCCAGCACTGGGGTCAGCAGCTCCAGGAGGGGCTGCTGAAGGGGCTCTTTGACCTTAATAGTGTCAGTGGAGTATGTAGATATTTGGTCTTCTGTTTCTCATGTGCAAGGGGACTGTTGTGTTGATAAAAGATGAGTTCACCTGAAAGCCTTTTCTTAAGGGCTGTTTAACATGGTGGTCAGGGTCCCGACTGATTTCACCCAGATCTGGGTCATGTCCAGGCTCTGCCTCTTATTATTGTGGTCAAGCCTGTCTGAGGGAGGGCATGGTTCCACCACCTACCTTCCAGGATTGCTGAGAGCTTAATCAGATGTGACTGTCATCACCCAACCTGGAGCCTGTCCACGCCAAGGGTCCCATAAGAATTCACTATGGTGGTTATTTTCCTCTTAATCAACGTACTCTAAAACAACAGCTGGCATCATCATGGCACTTTTTAGGCTGAAAGGTGTCTCTAGAAGACTGGAAAGCATTGCTGTCACTTCCCAGGGGACTCTGCTATGACCAGCCCTTGAAGGTAGCTGGGCCCAGCTCCTGAACAAAGGTGATGGCAGCTCTTTGGGTGGTTCCATTCTTTCACTTATTCATTCCTGACGTATGTTAATGGAGCATCTGTCATGCCTCTTAGGTTACAGGCACAGAGGGGAGGCCCTATGGCCCGGGTCTGGGTAGAGGCAGAGGCTGCAGTGTTGTGTGCTCTCTGGCTGTGCTGGGAGTGCCATGCACGCATCTGTTCATGTTGGCTTTCTCTCCTGTGTTCAGAGTGGTGGCCCTCAGTCTCAGCACCTGGACCTGGCTCCCTCCACAGTTCTCCTGACAGGGCCTCTGCCCTCTCTTGCCTGCAGCTCTGGGGGCGCTGGTGGCACCTGGCGCCTTCCCGCTAGCATCTCCCTGGTCTCCAGCAGCGCTCACCTCTGCTGAGGTTGCACCAGCCATCTAGTGCTGAATCATTTGCTGCATAAGCAAGTCTGGCCTCTCTTGGCCTTGCCTAGAGGACCAGGTGGGCCAGGCGCCAGGAATGGGACAGGCTGGGGATGTGTGGCCCGCCAGTGGCCATGCTCAGGCTCTCTGCAGGTACTGGATTCATCAGCACAACAGGAGCCTCTGTGCGGGTCTGGGGTCATCTTCCTCCCTCTACTGGCAGCTGCTGTGGAGGCAGACGTCTTAAGTGCCACTTGGGTGTCTAGAAGCTGGCGTGTCGGGCCTGACTCTGGGTCACCTTCCCTCACTCTTCCTGGCACCCAAGTGGTGGAGCTTGGTGGCTTGGAAGCCCCATGCTCCTCCAGGGGCCAGACTCTGGGACCGTGGGTGGTGGGGACATGGGACCTGGCGACGTCATTGGTGTTGGAGCCAGAACGCGACTCGGTCTCTGCTGTGGCTCGGGGTAGTTGCTGTGAAGCAGATTGGGGACACTGTTACGTAGACGGGGCTTTGTGTGGTGGCCTTGGTGGGCACAAGCAGGTGTGCAGGTGAGCTTTCCTGCTTACCCTCTCCCAGGACAGCTGCTGCATGCGGGAGGGATGGAAGGATCAAGTGGAGGGAGCTGAAGCCTCTACACGGGTCCTTCGGGTACAGACTTGGCCAATTTCCTCCTCTCAGCCCACGGAGACAAGACCAAGGCAGGCTTCCACACCAGGTGGGACTCCAGCATATCCAGCAGCCTCTGCTCCCTCCTGAAATCTCCTAAACCCACAGCAAGCCATGGGTGGATGGGAGCAGAGTCAGTAGCAGCCACATGTGGAGATCTAGAAGAGGGGCAGCCATGGGACACAGAGGGGGTGCTGGGCTGACAGTGGGGAAAGCTCAGCGCTGGGCCCCATATGCCCTGAACCCTGGAGCTGGGGCAAGGGGCGCTGAAACAGAAAGTGGAGTGGAGATGGCAAATGCACTGGGCCCACATGGATGTGCCGCTGTCAATCCTTCCTTCTGGAGGGACCCTGAGGATCCTGGCCTGGAGATGCTAGCACAGAACCCACACACATCCTCTCCAGGAGCTGCTGGGGCCCCGCACACCGAGGCGAGAAGCCAGTGGAGGGGGAGGGTGCGGGACTGGGGGGCTAGTGCGAGAGAGATGCAAAGGTCCCCAGGACCGCCAGCCAGAGAGGCCTTGGCTCGACCGTGGGAGGGACCTAGGCTGTTGGTGCTGCAGGCTGGATGTGAGGACTGACTGCCGGGAGCCTGGCTAGGGCCTCGTCTGTGCCGCACAGCTCCTGCTCATCCTCCTTGCCCTGCTGCTGGTGGAGACCTATTTTGCCCGAACAGAAGGGTTTTTTTGCCCACCCCGAGTGCTGGAGGTAGGCCGAGCAGATCTAGAAACAGAAAATACAGGGGCCTCTCCCTAGCCCTGTTCCCAGTGGGTGCCCAAGACAAGTCCTAGATGCCCCCATGTGGCTCTTACCTTTTTCTCCAGGGCTCTTCTGGATCTTGCCTGCTCACCTTCCCAGAAGGGGCTCTTGTGAAGTCTGAGGGCCCAGGGCTCTTTCCTGTGTATTCCCTCCTGGGAGGCTTCATTGAGCAGAGGCAGCATTTGTACACAGATTTTGGGCAGAACAGCGTGCCACTTCCCACACCCTCCCAGAAGTGTGTTGAGCCCTAACCTGTGAAATTGAGAATAGGGTCTTTGCAGATGTTGTCGAGGTAAGGTCAGACAGGGTTAGGACAGGC
Organism: Carlito syrichta; assembly: GCF_000164805.1. Classification (NCBI taxonomy): domain Eukaryota; kingdom Metazoa; phylum Chordata; class Mammalia; order Primates; family Tarsiidae; genus Carlito; species Carlito syrichta. Next base: position 57,110 of record NW_007247211.1, read on the forward strand.
CCTGGTCAGTGACTGGTGTCCTTATGAAGAGACTGGGAGAATATCACTGGAAGACACAGAGACAGTCACAGTGGGAAGATGACCATGGATGGAGGCGGAGGCAGAGCTGTGTGCCAGGAATGCTGCATCCCCTGAAGGTTGGGGAAGCCAAGGACGGAGTTTCCTGAGAGACTTCAGAGGGAGCTCGGCCTGCCTTGGCTTGAATTCCAGCTCAGAATTGCCAGAACAGTATCTGCCATGTTTGTGTGAACGTTGCATGGTGGCCCTGGTTGCACACACAACTGTGTGCCTACCTATGCTCTCTTCTTCACAGCTGAGCATGATCTGATTTAGGGATGTGTATGCACAGGTGGTAAAACATGGAAGGAAGTGAAGGAGTGAGTAACAGAAGTCAGGCTTGTGAGATGTCTAGGGAGAGGAAGGGTATGACAGGGAGATACTCAGAACTTCCCAAGGACGGGATGGGGTTACCCAGGAGTTTATCTTCTGTCTTTATGTGTACATTTTCTTTTTAGAGACAGTGTCTCACTTTGCTGCCCAGGCTGAGGTGCAGTGATGCAATCACAGCTCACTACGGCCTGGACCTCCTGGTCTCAAATAATCCTCCCACCTCAGCTTCCCAACTAACTAGGACTATAGGGGTGAGTCACTACTCCCGTCCATATGTACATTTTGAATGCACTCTTTTAATATAATACATTTTATGATAAACCTGAAAAAAAAAACCCCAAAACACAAACCTCAAAACAGGGTCAGAACAGTCACAGAATCTGGGAGAGATGGTACTGAGTTGTTTAAACCGAATGAAGACCTGGGGACATGGCCTTGGGGCCTGGGTGAGCACTGAGCAGGGAGAGCCCCATGTGCTAATAGAGATGAAATAAGTAAGAAATCTCAAGATGATGGATCATCACAAGTTTACCATTAGAACCTTGTGGGAGCATGTCCTTGGTCATGCCAAGTTCTGAAAACATGGCTTCTGCTATCGGTGTTAGGTCAGACTCACATTCTCCCTTCCCCATCTCCTGGTGACCTCATGCAGAAAATGACCTTGAGGCCATGTTAGGTGGGCTGCATTAAGTTATACTCAGCCCTTTAGAGCAGTGGTCCACAGCCTTTTGGGCATTGAGGACTGGTTTCATGGAAGACAATTTTTCCATGGACTGGGGTGGGCGGGATGGTTTCAAAATGATTCAAGTGCATAGCATTTATTGTGCACTTTATTTCTATTATTATTACATTGTAATATATAATAAAATAATTATACAACTTACCATAAAAAAAAGGTGCAGGTGGAAGTGGTAAATAAATTAATGGGTGGGTCAGGTCATGCATGGACTAAAATAAGTGTTGGATTCTCACTTAAAGCCTGCCACCAAGATGCGGCTATACAATTGAAGTACATCAACTCCCTTGCCACTGCACTGATAGGGTTTTGATATGAGTCTGCAAGCAATTGATTTATCATGGTCTCTGTGCAGTCAAACCTCACCGCTCATGTTAGTCTGTATTTGCAGCCACTCCCCAGCACTAGCATCACTGCCTCAGCTCCTCCTCAGATCATCTGGCATTAGATTCTCATACAGAGTGCACAGCCTAGATCTGTCACATGTATAGTACACAATAGGGTTCATGCTCCTGTGAGGATCTCATGCCGCCACTGATCTGACAGAATGTGGAACTTAAGCGATAATGTGAGTGACAGGAACAGATGATGCTTAGCTCGCTCACTTGCTGCTGACCTCCTGCTGTGCAACCTGGTTCCTAACAGATCACGGACCGGTACTGGCCCATGACCTGGGGATTGGGGACCTCTGCCCTAGAGAGTAACTCAAACTTTTGGTCTACATGGAGGGTCAGGGTTCATTTTGGTACTAGTTTGTCTTTGACTCCTCACTAACATTTCTTTCTAACAGACAGAGCAGGCCTTAGGCCCAGAATTTTTACCGGTGGCAGGATCTCCTGAAACTTAACGTGTATTTTTGTTTTCCTTTTATTTGCTTGTACAAGTCACTGAATGTTAGGAGAATACTTGGCTTTCCCATTTCCATTTGCAATTGGAAATTTTATTTGCAATAAAATTTTTTCCTTAAGTAATTTTTTAAAATTTAAAGAATAACATTAAGTAAATGGTTTATACATGTGGTGTCCTGATGGGAAGATAATCAAGAAAAATGTCTTTGGGCCAGGTGCAGTAGCTTACACCCATAATTCCAGTGCTTTGGGAGGCTGAGGTGGGAGGATTGCTTGAGCTCAGGAGTTCAAGGCTGCAATGAGTGGTGATTGTGCCACTGCACTCCAGCCTGGGCAGCAGAGCTAGGCCCTGTCTCTAAAAATAATAATGAATAATAATAATAATACTCTCTTTGGCTCACTGAGGTTTGGAAGTTGTGATTATCTCACTGATTGCAGCAAAGCATTGGCTCCTGTTAACCCATACTTTGTCTTGATCCAATGCTCACTCTTGTCATGTATCTGTCCTCATAGAATGGGGAAGACCGTTTAGGGCAGAGGCTCCAGCTTCTCTTTCCTGGTATATCCCTCACCCCACCTGGCACCAACTGGGTGTGTTAGTCCTAGGTTAGCCCCCAACTGAGGTATGACTCTTTCTCTGCTCCCAACTTCCTTGCACCCCCAGTGCCTGGCAGCAATAGGATGAGGCAGTGGATGGTTTGAGAAGATGCACAGATAGCCCTGCAGTCAGAGACGTGACCAGTGCTGGTGGTTCTTTCAGAGAGCCTGGTCCTGTGCTTGGTTCCTGGGGGTGGCGGGATGTGAGTTCCCCTAGAATGAGGTCTGTGTTCTCTGGGAGTCACATTTCATCATCCTGGAGAGCATGAGGAGACCTCAGCACATGTAGCACGGTCAGCAGAGGTATGTGGAACCTCATGTTGTGTTGTGCAAGCTCTGGGTGCTGCAGGGAGAATTCAGAAGGAGGGAGAGTAGTGAAGGCCAGTCAGTGACAGCTTTAGAGATTAGGTGGAAATGTAGGTGGCCTTGCTTGAGGTCAGGTGGATCTGAGTTCATTTCCCTTCCCTACCCCCCACCGGCTGTGGGCAGCAGACAGCCTTCCTATGTCTGGCTTGGAGTGGGTAAAATGGGGAACGTAATTGCGTCTACTTCATTGATTTAGGAGTTAGCAAAGGTGATAGGAGTTATGTGTAGTAAGTGATTGATAGTGAGTAGCATCATTACTGATAGCCACTGCCTTCATGTACACAGCTGGCGTTTACTGCATGTGTGTTATGTGTTGGGACCAGTAGCTTCCCCATCAGCCCTTGGGTACTGAGCCCCATGGTTTCCACCTGTGCTCCGATCTTGGTGGTAACATCAGCCGTGTGCTCAGGACCTACTTGTGTCTGGGCACTCTAAATGCTCTGTCGCTATGTTACCTTTAGTCTCGTCCCTGTTTTGCAGAGTAGGAATTGAGGCACAGTATTTGGAGAAATTGTCCAGGGCATTTGTTGTACAGGGCGTGACCAGTCTGGGAGTCCAGATGTCTGTCCTCTGTCCTGTTCCACACTGGCTCTGTTGACGTCAGCCTAAACCCATATGTCAACTCTGGACTTGGCTTCCCAATGGGGCACCGCCTCAGCTTCCCAGTGGGGCACTGCCTTCTCCTCCTTGTCACCCAGACTGAGAGGTTGGAGACCCCTCCTTCTCCATCAGGCCCTACATCTGGGTAGTCACCAGGTCTTCAGTTCAAAGGGGTCTTTTCCTCCACTCTGTTCTCCACACCTGGTCAGGCCCCCAGCAACTTAGGCCTGGACTTGTTAGTTGCTCTCAGAGCAGCACATGGGGCTTAACAGTGGGGACATATTTTGAGAAATGTGTTGCTAGGAGATGTTGTAATTGTATGAGCATCGTAGTGTTCATACAGACCTGGATAGTATGGCCTACACACCTCGCCTGCGTGGTGTAACCTGTGTTCCTAGGCTAAACACCGCAAAGCAGGACACTGTCCAGAATATTGCAGGGAACTGGAATACAATGGCAAGTATTTGTGTACCTAAACATATCTTAACATAGAAAAAGTACAATAAAAATATAGTATAAAAGATAAAACATGGTCCACCTGTGGAGGGCACATATGAGGATAGAGCTTGCAGGCTTGTAAGCGTCATTGGGGGTCGGTGAGTAATAGTGAGTGAGTGTGAAGGCCTAGGATATCACTGTCCACTATTGCAGACTCCATGATCACTGCTCATTTGGGCTTTACTAAGTGTATTTAAATTTTTTTCCTTTCTTCAGTAATATTAGCTTACTGTAACTTTTTTACTTTATAAATTTTAAAGTTTAATTTTTTAAACCACAAACACACTGTACAGCTAGCTGTACAAAAACATTCACTTTTTTAATATACTTATTCTACAAACTTTTTTCTATTTTAAAAATATATGTATTTAGTTTTTACATTTTAAACATTAAAAACAAAGGCACAAACACATATATTAGCCTAGGCCTATGCAGGATCAGCATCAACAATATCATCATCTTTCATCTCCACATCTGTCCCTTGGAAGGTCTTCAGGGCAGTCACATGTGGCGCTGTCACCTGTGGTAGCAGTGCCTTCTTCTGGCATCTCTCCTGAGGGAGCTGCCTGAGGCTGGTTTACAGTTAACATTTTTTTTTAATAAGTAGAAGGAGTATATTCTAAATTAATGATCAAAAATAAAATATGGTAAATGCATGAACCCGTAACACAGGAATTTATCATTACCAAGTATATGTACTGTACATAATTGCATTGCTAGACTTTTATACAATTGGCTCTGCAGTAGGTTTGTTTCCACCAGCATCACCACAAATGCATGTGTAATTCGTTCACTACTATGATCTTATGGGACCCCTGTCATATATGCAGCCTGTTGATTGAAGTGTCATTATGTGGTACGTCTGTATTTTCAGACCCTCTCATGGACTTCACTTGACTTTTTTTTTTAAATTTTTTTTTATCAATATTTTTTATTATGATGTGGTGGAGTACAGTTAAGGGTTAGGTATACAATTACATTTCATTCAGGCACCCTGTTGATAAGAGGTGTTTCCCCGTCCCCAGACAGATATTTGCTACTGTTGATCCCATCTCCCCCCCCATAGTTTCCCAGTACCGTCAGTCATTTTCTTATAGTATTACATTGGATGTTCAAGGTCCATTATATGAGTGAGAACATGTGATACTTGGATCTTTGTTTCTGTGAGAGGTCACTCAGTATTATAGACTCTAGTTCCACCCAGGTTGCTGCGAAATTCATGATTTTGTTCTTTTTTATGGCAGCGTAGTATTCCATCGTGTATATGTACCACATTTTTTTAATCCAGTCCTCTTTTGATGGGCAACATGGTTGCTTCCAGGTTCTTGCTATTGTGAACAATACTGCGATAAACATACGTGTGCAGGTATCTTTTTTATAGAGTGATTTGAGTTCTTCAGGATATATTCCCAGTAGGGGGATTGCGGGGTCATATCAGAGGTTGATATTTAGAGCTTTTAGGAATCGCCACGCTGCTTTCCACAGAGGTTGCACTAGTTTACACTCCCACCAACAGTGTAGAAGTGTTCCCTTTTTGCCACACCCTCTCCAGCAGCTGTTATTTTCTGAGTTGTTGATAATTGCCATTCTGACTGGAGTTAGGTGGTATCTCAGTGTGGTTTTGATTTGCATCTCCCTGATGATTAGTGAGGTTGAACATTTCTTCATGTGTCTGTTGGCTGCTCGCATGTCTTCCTTTGTGAAGTGTCTGTTCATATCTTTTGCCTATTTTATAATGGGGTTGTTTGTTTTTTTCTTTTCAGCACGTTTGATTTCCTTGTAGATCCAGGATGTTAAGCCTTTGTCAGACCTGGTGTTGACAAATACTGTATCCCAGTCTGTAGGCTGTCTCCCTGCTCTCCTGATGGTTTCTTTGGCTTTGCAGAAGCTTATCAGTTTAATAAGGTCCCACTTGTCTATCTTCTCTCTTATGACCTGTGGGTTTTGGGTTTTGTTCAGGAATTGGATGCCAGTTCCGATTTCCATGAGGGTATTTCCTTCATTTTCAACATTCGTAAAACCATAAATGTAATTAAATACATCAACAGATGTCAAAACAAAAACCACATGATTATATCATTAGATACAGAAAAATCTTTTGATAAAATCCAGCACCCCTTCTTGATAAAAACTTTTGAATATCTAGGCATACGGGGAACATACCTCAAAATAGTAAAAGCCATCTACGAGAAACCCACAGCCAGCATACTCCTCAATGGACAAAAATTGGAACCATTTCCCCTGAAAACTGGAACAAGACAAGGATACCCACTCTCACCCCTCCTGTTCAACATAGTTTTGAAAGTCCTGGCTCGAGCAATCAGAGAAGAGAAGGCAATCAGAGGTATCCAAATGGGAAAAGAAGAAGTCAAGTTATCTCTCTTTGCAGATGATATGATGGTGTACCTTGAAAACCCAAGAGAATCTCTCAAATACCTCCTTACACTGATAAAGGGCTTTGGCAAAGACTCAGGATACAAAATAAATATACAAAAGACAATCACATTTCTCTACACCAATAATAAACAGAAACCCAAATAAAAAACACAATTCTATTCACAATAGCCACAAAAAAAATGAAATACCTTGGCATCTTCCTAACCAGAGACGTGAAAGACCTTTATAATGAAAACTACAACACACTGCTCAAAGAAATCAAAGATGACGCAAACAAGTGGAAAAATATCCCATGCTCATGGATTGGAAGAATCAACATTGTGAAGATGTCCATCTTACCTAAGGCAATCTACAAATTCAATGCAATACCCATCAA
>NW_007247211.1:64314-81401 GCF_000164805.1 Carlito syrichta
TCAGCCTTCCGAGTAGCCGGAATGACTTTTTTTTTTAAGAGACAGGTTTGCTGTCATCCAGGCTGGAGTGCAGTGGTGCAATCATAGCCTTGAACTCTTGGGTCTCAAGCAGTCTTCCTGCCTCAGCCTTCTGAGTAGCTGGGACTACAGGTGTGCGCCACCATGCCTGGCTAATGTTTTAAAATTTTTGTAATGATGAACTTAACTATGTTGCCCAGGGAGGTCTCAAACTTCTGGCTTCAAGTCATCCTTCCACCTTGGCCTCTCAAAGTGCTGGGATTATAGGAATGAATCACCATGCTGTGCAAACTTCACTAGATTTTGATAAAGCATTCTTAAGTTTCCCAAGCTGTGAAAGCACAGCAATTTGTTATTTCTGTAGCTATTTGCCAGTATTAGAAGCTTACAGTGGGCCCACTGCAGTCGTGGAAATCTGTAAGCTGTTGTGAGTATAGCCTTCCTCTGCCACTCAGGAAAGCATGTGGGAGAGAGCTGCATCCCACTCTGGTTTTCAAACTTTCCTCTTCAGCAGATGGTGCTGGGACAACTGGATAGCCACAGTGAAAGAGTGAAGTTAGACCCCATCTTATATGATAAATTAAGGATGAGTCCGTGACCTAAATATGAGCTGAAACCATAAAGCCCTTAGAAGAAAACATAGGAATAAATCTTCATGATCTTGGATTTGGCAATGGATTCTTGAGATAAAATGACCCCAGAAACATGAGCAGTAAAAGAAAAAGTAGATAGAGCGGATTTCATCTAAATTAAAAACTTTTGTGCATCAAAGGAGATTATCAAGTAAGTAAAAACACAGCCTACAGAATGGGAAAAAGTATTTGCAAATTTTGTATCTGGTAAGGGTCTAGTATCCAGAATATAAAAAGGACTCTTATAACTCAACTAAGGAAGGCAAACCACCCAGTTAAAAAATGGGCAAAGGATTGAATAGACATTTCTCCAGAGAAGACATACAAATGGTCATCAAGCACACAAGAAGATGTCCAACATTATTGGGCATTAGAGAGATGCAGGCCCAAACCACAAGGAGGTGCCACTCCGCACCTGCTAGGATGGCAGCAGCAGCAACGACTACAATAATGAAAGTGACAAGTGTTGAGGATGTGGAGACGTCAGAACTTCCTACTCTCTGGGGGAAATGTAAGATTATTCGGCTGTCATGGGAAGCAGTTTGATGGTTCCTCAAAAAGGTAAACATAGAATTTCCATATGATCCAGCAAATCCACTCCCAGGTGTGGACCCCCAAATTGAAAACGGGTATACTACTCTGTGTGCACATAGGCTCATAGCAGCCCTGTTCATAGTAGCCAAAAAGTGGAAACAGCCCGTGTCAGTGGACAAATGGGCAAACAGATAGTTGTATAGATGCACAATAGAATGACATTCAGCCATCAAAAGGAATGATATACTCGATAATGTGGGTGAACTTGGACACACTGTGCTAAGTGAAATAGGCAGATGTGCCCCAGATTGTGTGACTGCATTCATATGAAATATTCAAAATGGGTAAATCCAGAAAGACAGAACATATTAGTTGCCAGGTGGGCAGGAGAATGGAATAGGGAATCACTGTCCAGTGGGTATGAGGTTTCCTTTTGGGGTAATGGGAATGTTTTGGAACTAGATTGAGGTGGGGACATTGTGGATGTACTTAAATACCACAGAGTTGTTAGCTTTAAAGTGGTTAATTTTATGTTATGTGGATTTCATCTCAAAAATAGTGTACCAAAAAAAAAAAGACTTTCACACCTTGGTGCTTCAGTGACCAGTGGTAATTGGTGGTTGGTGGAGGCCAGTCTTCCAAGACACTGTTGCTGCGACTACCCATCTAGACCACTCGTCAGTGTCCTCTTTGCTGAGGGCAGGACCCCTCACCAGCGGTCCACAGTCAGATGCTGTCTGGGCCTGCCTTGTTGGGGTAAATGTGTGAGGTCAGCAGGGTGTAAACCAGCCAGAAGGGTGGGGACTAGGGGCACTCTCTGAAGGCCGTCCAGTACTCCCGGACTGTTGGACTCACTCATACCCAGTCTCCTTTTATACCGTTGACAGGCTGATGTCATGAAGCTTATCCTCCTCTCCACTGCCCTGGGCTACAGCTTCTGGGAGTTTAGGGGACAGGACTGAGCCCCACTGAGTGTGTAAGAGGACGGCCTCACTGTGAACCCCCTGTTTATGGGCTACTCAGAGAACTGGTCAGCTGCTGATAGCCGCCTCTGTAGAGGGAGTGGTGGCTTTCCTCAGTGTCACTTGCCCAGGAGTTTGAATACAAGCTTGTGTCTTGTCTCTGCCAGAGGATGGAGCAGAGTACAGAAGAGTCTGGAAAGATCTTTGTTAACAGATGAGATGGAGAAAGGTGTTGTGTTTGTTCAGATCTGCCCAGATACTCTGAGGCCTGTGCCACTCAGGACACTGGAAGCTTGGGGTGGGGAAGGGGTAGTCGGGGAGGGCATAGAGGAAGGAGCCTCATCCATCAGGTTAAGGGAGGGGCTGCCAGTAATCCTTCTTGACTTCTGGTTTTCTGACTGCACAGAGGACATAGAGAGTTTGGCCCCACGTGCTTTCAGTGTGTTTCAAGTCCACAGACATTTGGGGACCAGGCAAAGGGGAATGCAACCATGTGGCTTGAGGGGATGCCCAAGACCCCTGCCCTGAAATGTCCCCTCTCCCAAAGGCAAGATCCTCCTGGGACCCAAGCGCCACCATTCTGTAGATACTAGAGAGTCTGAACCTCAGAGTGGTTGAAGGCGAAAAGCTCCAGGAAAGGCAAAGGTGAAGCTTCTGCAGAGGCCCTGGGGGTGCACAGAGAGGCAGGGGAAGGGCAGCCCCAGGGGAACTGGCCCACAGGGCTGAGAACTGGCATTTGTCTTGTTTCCCTGCAGAGCTGAGTTGGTGTTTGTCCCCAGTGTCCTGCCTTCAATAGACTCCTTTGCCCACACTCCCCATTGGGACTTGAATGCAGGGACTTGGAGGACATCTGCCTTCCTCCTCTGAGATCCTGGGTTCAGGCCCCTGTGTCCAGATGACCCCATGTCCTACCCACAGAGGCTCTGCCTTCAGGACCTCGGAGTTGCCACCCTGTGGAATGGGAGGCTGGGTCTTCAGCATGAGTCCATTGTGTTGTCACTCTTCTGTGGTACTGGCTTCCATGAGGCACGATCACTGGGCTGTCCTGTTGGGGGTGGGGGTGGCCACCTGGGTGGCTCCCTGGCAGCACCGAAACAGCCCTGGGCGTGGCGCTTCATGCAGACTCAGGACCTCAATGCACTGGCACCTCCTTCTGGGGCACATGCAGGGACATTTTCGTAGGTGTGACACATGTGGCCCCCGGCCCCACTCTGTCCCCCCGGGCTCCTGGAGTAAGTGGACATCTCATGGCCCTACAGATGAGCTTTCTGAGTGCTCAGGGGGGCAACCCCGCAACCTGGCCAGGTTGGGGCTCCGCATGCTGAGATTCAGGGAATCCCTGTGCCTGCAGGAACGTGGCCACCCGGGAGGGGCCGTCGCTGGGATGCATGGCAGATGGGATACCCAGAGGGTTTGGCCATGCCTCACAACTCTTCTCTCTCTCTTAAGTGGGACAGGCCCTGTGCCGTGTGGGCTGGGAGAGAGGCTCTGACTCCACTGCGTGGGCCTCAGTCCTGGCTGTTGGGCAGCCCTGGGCATTTGCTTTATGGCGCCACCTGGGTTCCTCGTCTATAAGATGGAGCTGGCAAGAGAGCCTGACTTGAAGGTGGCCATGAGGATTAGAGATGATGACTGTAAGATAGGTGGCCTGGCGAGAATGTGTTCAAGAAATGGTGACTCTGACCTTCTGTCTGTGACGGAGACTCTGGAGATGGCAGGAGGGTCTGTCCTTGGTGGTTCCCTGTGACTGATGCAGACTCTGGTTTCTTCTGTGTTCCTCCCCTTACCCAGTCTTGATCCTCCAGAAGGTGGAGAATGGAGACCTGAGCAACAAGATTCTGAAGATCACCGACTTCGGCCTGGCACGGGAGTGGCATCGCACCACCAAGATGAGTGCAGCAGGGACATACGCCTGGATGGCACCTGAGGTCATCCGGGCCTCTATGTTCTCCAAAGGCAGCGACGTGTGGAGGTGAGGCCAAAGGGCAGGACGGTGTCCCCAGGACTGTACAGGTGGCATACACGCTGTAGGACTTGGGGAAATGAGGCTAACTAGAAGCCCAGGCACCCCCAGTTGGGCTGAGTAACCCTCAGAACCATATGTGCTGATTCCCATGTTGCCAGGGGACAGTTTTAATGCTCACATCTACCAGAAGTTTCCTTGAGTGCTGTGTGCAGGGCCCTGCGTGTTGGGGATTGCTCTGTAGGGAGGGTCTACACCTTCCAGGGTCAATGTGTCCACCCATTCCTGCCACGTAGGTTGGTAGGGCACTCTGTCCCTCCTAGGGCATTTCCCAGGTCAGCCTGGCTTCCTCCACGGCCTTGCTTGGCATCAGTGGCATGACTGGTGGACTTAGGAAGGCAATAACCCAGTGTCCTCATCGTAGGCTCCTGAACTGATGAGTCTTCTTCGTGCTGTTCCTTTTTCCTTGGCGGACTAGAGATTATCCTTCCCAGTTATCCAGTTAATCATTCAACCGAGGCTGTGTCTATTAGACATTGACCTAGACATGGGAAAGGGTGGTCTTGCGCATGTGCCCAGAGCTGCAGTGGTACAGAATAAAAATGATCGGCCATCCTGATGGTGAATGTCAGCCCAAAAGGTCACAAGGAAAGGGTCTGAAAAATTGTGCCCTCACTGATGGAGGATGAGCACATCCTCATGGCTGTGGGACAATGGCATCACCTTGGTGTATAGAATAAAGGACTGCAGTTATTACCGTATGTTGATCTGTGAAGTCGTGGCCTCCTAATGTGTTGTAAAGTGTGCTTCTGTGGGTGTATATGTGTGTGTGTAAACCAAGGATGCCAGAAAAATGTATACACATTTTAAGAAAGGAAAAAAACTGCATTAAACTGTAATATTCAATATATACCAAAACAAAGGATGAATATAAGTCACATTTGGCTTTTGCAGTGGCAAGATGTGCCCCAAGTGGTTGCCATCAGCATTTGGACACTTCTGATTATGGTAAACTACTGCTTGAGCAACGTTGACGAAGGTGTCTGTCCACTTGTATTGCTGCTCATGTTGTTTCAATTTCTTCCTGAAGAATGGTTTCCTACAGTACACCACATCCTGTAAGGTATCCCATAGGTAGATGTCAGGAGGTGTTAAGTCAAATACCACTTCAGAATGGTCTTGTGCTCCTCTAACAACCACTGTGCTTTCACCATTTTCTTTGTCCCACGTGTCGCATGGTGGTGCTAGCATTCATTTGATTAACGTCATCTTTTGAGTGAATGCCATGCTACACATTGCTAGCATAATTCAATTAAACTTTGAAAAGTAGTACATAGATAACATCTCTTAAAATGTGTATACATTTTTGGCACCCCTGGTATATTTAAACAATAGTATATTTAAACAATAGCTTTATAGAGCTATTATTCATGTATTCCTTTTTTTTTTTTTTTTTTTGAGTTGGAGTCTCACTCTGTCACCCAGACTGGAGTGCAGTGGCACACTCCCAGCCACCGCAGCCTTGACCTACTGGGCTCCAGCAATCCTTCCGCCTCAGGCTTCCAAGTAGCTGGAGCTAAAGGCGTGCGCTACCATGCACAGCTAATTTTTTTATTTATTGTAGAGATGAGGTCTCACCAAGCTGCCGAGGGGGGTTTTGAACCCATGGCTTCAGGCAATCCACTCACCTCAGCCTCCCAAAGCGCGGGATTATAGGCTGAGCCACCGAGCCCGGCTTATTCATGTATTCTTAAGTTTACCTGTTATACACTTGACAGTGTGTAAGTTAGTGGATTTTAGTGTATTTATGCAGTTGTGCATGGATTACCATTTTTTGTTGGTTTCCCAGGGCAGCTGTAGCAAATTACTACAAACCTAGTGGCCTAAAGCAGTACAATGTGTGCTTTTATAGTTCTGGAGTCCAGAGGCTGAAACTGGTGTCATCAGAGCCATGCCCTCCTGAGACTCTAGGGGAGATAAGGATCCAAATAAGGATTCTGGGCGTTAGGATGTGGACATACCTTTTCAGGGCCACTGTTCAGCCCACTACAACAACTTTCTATTTCCAGAACACTTTATCATCCAAAAAAAGAAGCCCTATACCTGTTGGCAGTCATTGCCCAAGCCTTCCTCCTCTTGCTTCCTGGAAAATACGCATTTACCTTCTGTGTCTATGGGCTTGCCTGTTCTGGACATCTTATGTAAAATGGAGTCATACAGTGTGTTGTCTTTTGTGACTGGCTTCTTTCACTTGGCATAATGTTGTCAAGGTTCTTCCATGCTGTAGCTTACATCAGAACTTCATTTTTTTATGACTTAATAATATTCCATTGTATGGATAGACCACATTGTTTATCCATTCATCGGTTGATGGACATTTGAGTTTTTACTTTTTGGCTGTTATGAATAATGCTCCTGTGGACATTTGTGTACTGTATTAGCTTTTCTGTAAAAATATATTTTCATTTCTCTTGGGCCCATACCTAGGAGTGGAATTGCTAAGTCTCATAGTAATTTCATGTTTAACTTTTTGAGGAACCATCAGACTTTTTCATTGTGGCTACACCATTTTATATTCCCATTAGCAATGCGTGAGGGTTCCAGTTTTACCATATCCTTTCAGCATTTGTCTGCTTTTTTAATTAAACAAATTTTTTCCATTATAGTTATCCCAACAGGTGTGAAGTGGTACCTCATTGTGGTTTTGATTTGCATTTCCCTAAATGACTAATAATATTGAGTATCTTTTTATGTACTTATTGGCTGTTTGTATATCTTCTCTGGAGAAATGTCTATTTGAATCCTTTGCCAATTTCAAAATTGGGGTGCTTGTCTTTTTATTGTTGAGCTGAAAGTGTTCTTTATATATATATTCTTGTCAGATATGTGATTTGCAAATAGTTTTTCCATACCATGGATTTTTTTTAACTTTTTTTTTTCTAGTTAAAAGGAAAACCCAGGATTTTTAGAATTCTTCTTGGTTATGTTCTTTGAAACACAAATGTTTTTAATTATGATGAAGTCTAGTTAATCTATTTCTTCTTTTGCAGATTGTGCTTTGGGTGCCTAATCCAAGGTCATGAGGATTTACACCTGTATTTTATTCTAAGATTCTTATAATCTTAGCTCTTACATTTAGGTCTCTGATCCACCTTTACTTGATTTTTCCATGTGGTGTGAGATAGGGGTCCAACTTTATTCTTTTTCATGTGACTATTCAGTTATCCCAGCATCATTTATTGAAAAGAGTTTTTTTTCCCCCCCATTGAATTTGTCTTATCAGTTTATTTCAATTCTCAGTTCTATTCTGTTAACCCATATGTCTGTCCTTATGCCAGTTCCACCATTTCTTGATTAGCGTGGCTTTGCAGTAAGTTTTGAAATTAGGAAGTGCGAGTCTTTTTTTTTTTTAAGATTGTTTTGACCATTTTGAGTCCCTTCCATTTCCTTATGAATCGTAAGATAATTTAGTTAATTTATATGAAATAGACAGCTGGGATTTTGATAGGAATTGTGCCAAATCTGTAGATTACTTTGTGGACTACTGACATCTTGATAATAATAATGTTTTCTAATCCATGAACATTGGGTATCTTCTCATTTATTTAGATCTTCTTTAATTTTATTCAATAATCTTTTGTTGCTTCTGTATATTAAATCTTATTTTACCACACATTAATCACAGGGTGAAGTAGCTGATGAGAAGAAATGAGTTTTTCTTTTCTTAAAATATTTGATCTCATCAGGTTGAGCTGCATGCTGATACTCAGCTGTGTTTGAGATATAAAAATAGCAGTGTCATATGTTTCAACTTAATACTTGCATTGCTTGACCACATGTGAAATTAATTAACATTAATTAAGCTAAGCTGCTATTACAAAGAGACCTACAGATATGTAGGCTTAAATAAGATAGAAGCACATTTTCCTTTCAAGGAGTAGTGCAGACAGTCCAGGTTGGCAGAGCAGCTGTGCCCATGAGATCATTCGTTCCTTTGGGGTTCCTCACTGCATTGTCCTTGTCTGAAGGGTTAAATTTGAGTGACTGTTACTTCTGTATTAGAGTCTTCAAAAAAGGGGAAGGACAGCTTATCCCTGACAGTTTGTCTTTGACTTGGAGACAATTCAGAAACTGTGCCCATCTCTTCTGCACAAACCCCATTCCTGTGCTTGGTTACCTGCACCATCTCCTCTGCACAAACCCCATACCTGACTCCAAGGGAGGCAGAAACATGTAGGTTCCAGCTGGACAATTGTGTGCCCAAATAAGACTCTTCCTGTAGAAGAGGGGCAGTGGGTTTGGGGGGACATTCAGCCACCAGCCACACTCAACTTTCTCCCTGGGAATCCATGACTTCTTGCTAACATGATTGTTTTCTCCTTGCATTCCTGCTAGGCTTCTTCTCCCAACCTGACCTTGAAGTCTCTCAGGTTTTATGTTTGCACGCTCCAAAGGTGTCTGCTGGTGATGATTTGGAGTGTCGCGTCAGGCACATTCTTAGTGGGAAGGGAAAGTGCGAATGCCTGCTGTAGAGTCTTCTTGTTGTCACAAATGGCAGATTAGGAAGGACAAGACCATTGCAGAGGTTTGTCCTCCATGGAAGGAACAAGGGCAGGCCCTTTCAACTTTTGCCCAAAGTCTCCTTGTTGCAAGACTAACCTCCAAGTCTTGCCATACAGATCCTAAAAACAGACTTGAAGAGAGAAACCTGATGAAATGATTCTACTCTCTAAAGGGAGCAGCTTGGAACCAAACAAATAGCACTTTGGGTGCAGTAGTTTGCATGTTGTCACTTGGTCGACTAGTGGGTCTCCAGTTTCCCTGGTTTAGAGTTGTTCCCAGTATGCATATCTCCTGACCTGGTGTGGCTGATGAATGTGGTTTGAAAGTGCAGTTCATTCTGTTCCTTCTGACTTTCTTAGCTTTCGTGCTGCAGGATTTCCTTTAAGACACAATTTATAACCCATTAAATAGGCCCTGATCTCTCCCTTCTCAAGCCCATCCATCTCAGTGGCTCCAGGTGATCTCTCACCTTTACCAGAGGGAATGTGTACCCCCGGCTGTGCAGGCAGCAGGATGTGTACGCTGGTGGTAGTGACTATCATCCACCCATGCTTGAGGGCTGGCCTCTGTGCTGAATGTTGCATGTCTTTTACCTCCTCGATTCCTCTCAAGGATCCTCAGAGGCAGGCATTGCCATTTCCATTTTCCAGATGAGGTAATTGAGCCTCAGACATGTCTGAAGGCCACCTAGGTGGTAGGTGTAAAGCTGTGATTGGAGCCAGGTGCATGTGTTGTGAGTCTGTACGGGTAGCCATGCCAC
Source organism: Carlito syrichta (assembly GCF_000164805.1). Classification (NCBI taxonomy): domain Eukaryota; kingdom Metazoa; phylum Chordata; class Mammalia; order Primates; family Tarsiidae; genus Carlito; species Carlito syrichta. The sequence continues at coordinate 73,747 of NW_007247211.1, forward strand.
CGTCTGCACATTATTGCTTCTGCACTTTGGGTAGCCACTTCTGGGATGATTGGCCCACCATGCCCAGGGTCCAGCAGGATGTCCAGAGAACACCACAGCCTGCTTAGGCAGTTGGTACAAAGCCAGTTCCCAGGTTGACTCACGGTTTGTTTGCTCATTGCAGAAGTGTCTGCAGAATGCTTGCCCTGTGCCAGGCACTGGCTGAGCCTGAGCATCTCTCTTGCCCCGGAACTCATCGGCCAGGGCTTCTGCACCTCTGTGATTGCCAGGGCTCTGGGCAATGAATCTGCTGAGTGTGGGTCTGAGGCTCCCCCACGTGCTGTGATGGAGGGGAGATGATGATGGCTTGGGCCTCAGCTCTGTGAGGCTGCCACATAAAGAGTGACACGAATCCCTTCCCTTTGGGTGGCACTGCAGGGAAAGTGGTGGTGACAGCTGGAGAGTTTCGTCCTCAGGACTAACTGCCAGTTGTATGTGGGATGGGAGGAGGCATCTTCTTAATCATTTTAAGTTTTTAAGATTATAGTAGTAAATCATGTTTTTTATAGAAAAATATTAGAAAATATGGATAGAAGAAAATGGTTATAGTGATAACCTGGATGAGTGTTTTGGTGTGTTGACTCCTAGTCATGTGTCTGTCTGCCTCTCCTTTAAAATGGGACCATTCTGTTTTGTCAGCTGCTTGTGGAATGTAACACAGCATGAACATATTTCCATGTTAATACATATGTCAGTAAACATATGAACATGCATATTATGTATATGACAATAAGTATATGAATGCATATATTACATATATGTCAACGAGTGTGTCATCATTCCAAAAAAGGGTCCAGTCAGCAGCAACCAGAAGGATAACTATATGTTACTTTCAGTTTACCAAGTGTTTTTGCATATGTTAGTTCAGTTATCTTTGCCAAAGATTATTAATTCATGTGGCTCCTGGAATGTGGGGTCACAGGTAACTGCCAAGTGCAGGGGAATTCCCCAGCCTATCCATTTGAAGGAGACCCATCCCCTTCTTCAGAGCTGACAGCCTCAGGATGACTCAGGTTAATAAGAAATAGAGCTCTGGCCAGCACCAGTGCAGAGTTTCTGTGCCCCTCAATCAGACACCCCTCTTCCATTTCTTACCCTCAGAAGTGTTTGAAGGAATTACTGGGCCTCTGGAGGAGGTTAATTATTGACCCCTTTTCCCAGGGACTGGGTGGTTAGGCAGTGAGGGCTGTGAGGACACTGCCTAGGGGAGAGACTCAGAGGCAGTGACTCAGCTGAACTGGCCTTTCCAGGCTGCCCACACATGGTCTAGAAGGGCCTCTTGACTGTCTTGAACCTGGGGAGGGTGAGTAGACTGAGCCTGATGTCAGTTGTGTTGACTTGTCCCTGGGTTCAGAGTCACCCAACTTTCTCGGACTCTGTTCCTGCCAAAGGAATACCATGTCTTCACTTATGTCACCCCCCTTCTGCTGTAGAAATGAAGAGGGCCATTGACAGAGGAAGCCTGGGCTATTCAGCCCCAGAGAGGCATTTCTGCATCTAGATAAGTTGCATAAGAGGTTTGTCAGGAAGCGTCATGGTGGAACTCTTGATGGTGTTGGAGGTTTTCTGGAGCGGCCCCAGGGCAGTCTTCAGGGGTCTGACCCCGCACCATGCCCACGCACCAGTCATTCACATGTTTGAGAGAGCCTCCCACATGCAGAGCTCAGCCTAGGAGTATGAAGGTTAAACGCTGCTCTCTCGAAGGCTGGTAAACCCACAACTGTGTGCCTGGCAGCCCAGATAGGGCTGGGTACCATCGGGGGGGGGGTGTCAAGGAAGGCTTACTGATATATCCCATCAGCCTCCAACTAGTATCCAACTCCTGTCTAGACAAAGCAAGACCTACAACTGTCTGCCAAGCTTTTTTTCTGTCAAGATGTACAAAAAAAATGATAGATAATATTTGAAGACCTCAGTGGGGTAAAGTCATCATCCGGTGAATGAATAGATGGCAGGACCTTTGAGTTGGATCTTGAAAGGTGATTAGAGTTCACCAAGTAGAGAAACAGTAGAAGGGCATTCTAGAGAGAAGGAATTGGGAGCTGATCCAGGTTCTTTATGAGTGTTCCCCGAATGTCCTTAATACATGCTACTCAACCTCTAAAACTCCCTTTTCTCATCTGCAAAATAGTGGTAACACCCACAGTCTTGTTGTGATTCAAGATGGCATTTGTGATGTGCCCTAGCCCTCTGCATGTGCCAGCGTAGTGGTAAGTAGATGCTGGGTTTACTGCTATTTTTAAAGATAAATGACCTCTGTTGCTGGTTACAGACTCTTGCTGAGTATTACAAGAAGCATGAGGCTGGTATTGGAAACCTGAGGACAGCCTTTTCTCTGCCTGTTCACAACCTGCGGCTTCTGGCCCCAACTTACCCTTAGAAGGGTTGAGTGCCATACTTGGCCTGGTTCTGATTGTGGACTCACAGAATTGTTCTTTCACCCAGCTTTGTACTCCATGTTCTCTGACTCGTGGGATCTGAGTAAGAAAGCTCTAGATGTGGACTTGAAAGACTGGGAGGGCTACTGCGGTCCTCAGCTGCCTCCACCCTGCTCTGCCTTGGGTCCACCTTTGTGAAGGTCTTCCCTTTAAGTTAGATGTGAGGCCATGCACGCTGATGCTGGGGCAGGAATCTGTTTCAGCCTAGTGGACATTTAAAGAGACTTTTCATAGGAGCAGAATCGGCTTTGAGAGGTCAGTTCTCTGTTTTTATATTGCTAAAAATGTATCTGTGACAAAAGCTGAGTTTTCTAAAAGCAGAAAAGTATACTTGGGAGGCTGCCTCTTCTCCCATTTTATTTCATTAATTGTGACAGGAACAATTACTGTGGCCATGGGTGCTCACTTAAACCCTGCAGCAGCTCATTTAATGTTATAACAGCTTGGAGAGGTGGTGGTGCCATTCGTACTTGACAAATGAGGAAGTAGAGGCTTGGTGAGGTGGGATAACTCATCCAAGGTCACACAGCTCGGAAACTGGGAGCCTTGGGAGAACTTGACTCTGGAGTGTTTGCTTTTGGCTAGTAGGTTTTATGGGCCCCCCTTTTAAGTTTCAATGTTATTTCTATTTCGTGAGTCTCACTGTGTGTTGGGGAGATTGTGAGGTGCTCAGAAGAACCTTATGAGCTATTTCTGTGAAGTTGTCCCTGAGGTTTATCACATGGTGTATCAGTCTATTCTGTGTTGCTATAAAATAATACCTGAAGCTGGAGATTTTTTTTTTTTTTTTGGTTTTGAGTTGGAGTCTCACTCTGTCACCCAGATTGGAGTGCAGTGGCAGCTCCCGGCCACTGCAGCCTCGACCTTCTGGGCTCCGGTAATCCTTCCGCCTTAGCCTTCCAAGTAGCTGGAACTACAGGCGTGCGCTACCACGCCTGGCCAATTTTTTATTTATTGTAGAGATGAGGTCTCGCCAAGTTTCCCAGGTGGGTCTCGAACCTGCGGGCTCAGGCAATCCACTCACCTCAGCCTCCCAAAGCGCGGGATTGCAGGCTGAGCCACCGAGCCCGGCTGAGGCTGGAGATTTATAAAGAAAAAAGGTTTATTTGGCTCATGGTTCTGTGTAGTGCCAGCCTCTGCTTCTGGTGAGACCTCAGGATACTACAATCATGGTGGGAGGGGAAAAGGAACTGGCCTGTCACTTGGCAAGAGCTGGAGCAAGAGAGGGAGGAGGTTCCGGGATCTTTTAAACAACCAGCTCTCGTGTGAACTAACCGCAAGAACCACTCATGACCAGGGGGAGGGCTCAAGGCACTCAAGAGGGATCTGGCCCGTGACCCAACATCTCCCGCCAGGCCCCGCCTCCAACATGGGGACCACATCTCACTTTGAGAGTTGTAGACAACAAACATCCACACAGTGTCACACACTGTGTCTCCTTCCTCTCTTCAGCTATGGGGTGCTGCTGTGGGAGCTGCTGACAGGCGAGGTGCCCTTCCGGGGTATCGACGGCTTGGCTGTGGCCTATGGAGTGGCCATGAACAAGCTTGCCCTTCCTATTCCTTCCACGTGCCCAGAACCTTTTGCCAAACTCATGGAAGGTAAGTGACCCCAGCTGGAACAGACGTGGAGACCATTTGCCCCCTCGTAAGCACTGGGTAGCTTTTGGCTACTTCTCCAAAATCTGTTGCTGAGGGAGGAGGTGAAGTGTTAGTCACCCACAGAGGAGTCCTGTGGCCACCAGAAGAGCTATTGGTGATGATATCCACACCTGCAGTAGGGCCTAGTGTCCTCAGGGGCCATGGAGTTAACTTCGTAACTGACACCTGCTGGCCAGTGCTTCAGCACATTATTATTTAGTAACAAAATCAGAAGGTATAGCAGCTGTGATGCCAGGGCCTGAGTGCTCACATAGAGAAGTGGAGACAGGAACTCTGAGGTCATCCAGTCAAACCCATGATCTTGTGAGAAACCCAAAGCCGAGGGGGCTGGACGGAGCAGGGGTGGGTCGAGTTAACTTGCTCCAGCTCTCACTCAAGCCCACTCGTTTGTGGGAAGCTGAAGCCCCAGGTGCAGTGACCGCTGTCAAGACTTGAATCGTGTCACATGTGGCACATAGTAGGAGTGATAGTTTACGTGGGAAAGTTTTGCGGGCCTGCTTTTCTTGCACTTATTTCACAGTCAGTATGGGGCACACGCAGAACTGCTGTGTTTGGTTTCCAAATTCGCCCTCATGGCTGTAGCAGTGAGCAGCTTGCTCTCCTTCCTAAGCCCACTTGGGCAGACTTGAATTCTAAGCTCTGCTTCTGGAAGGAGAAACGGGAGGCATTTCCTGGTAAGCAGGGTTGGAAAACGTCCCGAGTGCTGTGTGTGCCTCTGTCCATGCAGACTGCTGGAACCCCGACCCCCACTCCCGGCCATCCTTCTCAAGCATACTGGACCAGCTGACCACTATAGAGGAGTCAGGTTTCTTTGAAATGCCCAAGGACTCCTTCCACTGCCTGCAAGATGACTGGAAACATGAGATTCAGGAGATGTTTGACCAACTCAGGGCCAAAGAAAAGGTAAACAAACAAATAAACAAAAAACCAAAGAAAGAAGAAGAAAAGGCATGCATTACATCAGTGGGCCTTCTCCAGTGGGGCCCTGGGCGGGTCTGACTGACCTCCCTGACTCTGACAGGCCTTCTTCCTGTTTGTAGTCTGCTTAGTTGTCCAGACTTGAGGAAGAGACCACTTGGGTTGTTACCGGGGGTGTCTCATCCTGCTGGCTGGAAATAGGAGAGGTTCTGGAGAAGTTCCTTGGGTCTGCCATGTACTCTAGAGGAACATTAACTAGATGTAGGAATACAGAGTGGTTGTCAAACAGTTACCAGAACATCCTGCCCGTGTCTTTTGACATCAGAATCAGAAACTGAATGTGGGCTAGAAACACCGTGGGTCTGCAAGTGTGTAGTATCTTTCATGTTTTTGTGAAGTTTCCAAGCCCAGACCAAGCAGGGAGCTCAGGGGCTCTTAGCCCTGCTGGAAGTCTGCCTTTTAGTTTCAGTGGCCATTCCCTAAACACCCCCCACCCCCGTGTGTTGCCAGCAGTCAGCATGCATACAGGGAGGCCACTCCCAAGAAGTTGTGTTGCTTAGTTGGGAGACAGGACTGGACCTGAGGGATAGGACTAGGATAAGAGGGGTGTCCCCATCGACTTGGTACACTTCTTTTCTCTTTTTTCACTCTGCACTATGGGAGTCCCTGAGCTCTCTGCTTGGTCTGGACTTGTAAACGTTTCACAAAAACATGAAAAATGTCACACACTGCCTATGTGACCTTTTCTAACACCCAAGGTGTCTGAGTGCTGTGTCTCTGCTTGGGCGACATTCCCCACTGGTCAAGGTGGCCGGGCGCCGTGTCCCTGCCCAGGTGACCTTCCTCACTGGTCAAGGTGGCTGGGTGCTGTGTCCCTGCTCCACGGCATGCTCTGCGAGGGCTTTCCAGTGTGCTCCTAGCCCCCGCTCAGAGCACCCCCTTCCCTACCCTCTGCCCGCCCGCAGGAGCTGCGTACCTGGGAGGAGGAGCTCACACGGGCTGCGCTGCAGCAGAAAACCCAGGAGGAGCTGCTGCGGCGCCGGGAGCAGGAGCTGGCGGAGCGTGAGATCGATATCCTGGAGCGTGAACTCCACATCATCATCCACCAGCTGTGCCAGGAGAAGCCGCGGGTGAAGAAGCGCAAGGGCAAGTTCCGGAAGAGCCGGTTGAAGCTCAAGGATGGCAACCGCATCAGCCTCCCCTCTGGTCAGTGGTGAGCGCTGCGGAGGCGGGGCGTGTGGGTGGTGTCTGGGAAAGGTTGGAAGCCGAGACCCTGGGCACAAGGGGGCACCTGAATGGGAGGGAGATTTGCTCCGTGGGAGGGCTGACTTGCTGGAAGGGGACTTGATGTGAGCGGGCAAGGACAGGCTGGAGGATGGCCTGGTGAGGTCCGCCACAAGCAGCCTGGCGCACACAGGCGCATCCAGGTATGCCTGGGAGGGATGTGTGCAACGGGGAATGAAGCCCCTGTATGTGTGTGAGACAGGGATGTCTTGGCCCTGCGGGGTAACTCGTCTCAAGGCTTCTGTAAGTGAGCTCTCTAGTGCAGTTGAGATTAGGTTTACTGTACGAGAATTTGCCTGTATATACATGGCCTTTCAGAACATGCATCAGCTGAATAATGGTACCTCTGTGGGACTGTGGTCTTGGGGGAAATGGAAAGAAATTGGAAACGATGAATTAGAACCCTTGTGGTGTGTCTTGTACCCACAGAGGGTGGTGAGCGCTTGAGTGTGTGTTTATGCAGATAAAAACACTCACTATGTTCCGAGTCTGTAAGGCCTTAGGAAGCAGGCTTATTAGTACTGTAGTGGGGGGCCAAGGAAAAGTGAATATGTATTCCAGGCACAGAGTGGGTGATTCTAAGCACTTGGACAGCGGCTCAAGCACTGACAAGGGCGTTCATTCCATGAAATGGGGTGACGGTGTCATGGGATGTGTCTGCTGGTTTCTGGTTGCACATTCTTTTTCTTTTCAGACAGCATGGAGTCTTTAAGTACCTCTGAGCACCTAGCATTGTTGTGTGCTGCGATGTAGCATACAAGTTACAATTCCCTCCTGCAGGGCGGTGGTGGGGGGCACAATACAGTCTAGTGGCAAGACCTAGGTGCACGCAGCAGCTGTTTATTATACCTTTTTGACAGATGAGACTGAAACTCAGACCCTCAGAGCTGTAAGTTTCACATTCTTTATGCTGTACCATAACTGCCTTTCGAACGTGTCAGAACCGGAGTTATGGCCATCTCCCTTCCTTCCCCAGGCTCCACCCAGGGCTGGTTCCTGATGCTCTGCCTGCACTGAGAAGCATCAGTCTCCCTGCTCTGGCCCCTGAGAAAAGAGTGATGTGAAACCAAGAATTTTAAGTTAAATTTCCCAGAGTAAGCACCAGGACTGGATCTCATGAGCTAAAAAGCAGTTCTCGATCCATAACCATCCCATCTCTGTGCTCTGTATGGATAGCTATGTGAAGACTGCCTAATGCAGCTCATTTAGATAGTGAGCTTTCCGTCTTTTTTTTTTGAGTTGGAGTCTCACTCTATCACCCAGACTGGAGTGCAGTGGCATGCTCCCGGCCACCACAGCCTCAACCTGCTGGGCT
>NW_007247211.1:81428-170200 GCF_000164805.1 Carlito syrichta
CCTGCTGGGCTCTGGCGATCCTTCTGCCTCAGCCTTCCAAGTAGCTGGAACTACAGGCGTGCACTACCACACCCAGCTAGTTTTTGATTTGTTGTAGAGACGAGGTCTCACCAAGTTGCCCGGGCGGGTCTTGAACCTAAGGGCTCAGGCAATCCACTCGCCTCGGCCTCTCAAAGTGCTGGGATTATACGCTGAGTCACCAAGCCTGGCCACTTTCTGTCTTTTCATACATTCATCTCGCCATGTCCCTTGGGAAAAAGAAGGTTCTGAGAGAGAATGTTTCCCAGGCAAACAGAGAGCTTTCCAGCAAACTGGGGCCTGTCCTGCAGGCCTGCCAGGAGGTGTCAGATTTCCTGTGTGGATGTGATTATGGGAAGATTGTAATGCATGTGCCTGTGTTTGCCTCTCCTCAAGCAGATTTCCAGCACAAGTTCACGGTGCAGGCCTCGCCTACCATGGAGAAAAGGAAGAGCCTTATCAGCAGCTGCTCCAGTCCCCCAGCAAGCCCCACCGTCCTTCCTCGCCTCCGAGCCATCCAGTGTGAGACTGTTTCCCAAATTGGTTGGGGCCAGAACACAGCAGGGGCACCTGTTCCCCGCTCTGTCCAGCACCGATGGTCCAGGCTTGCACCATCCATAACTTCTGTCACCTCTCCTGGACAATGTGTAGATACGTGCACATATGTACGCACACCCTTAGCCTCGCATCTCCTGAGAGCTCTCCTCCCCCTCCCCTACCTTTAGTCAGCTGTCAGAAGAGGGGCCTGTGGGTTCTGGCGGGACCTGTAGAGAAGTGCAAGGCAATTTGGAAACTGGCATGGGATACAGATGCAGGTTGGAGCCCTGGCCTGGATACCCGGCAAACTCTCTGCCATATTGTTTTTCTTTTGTCCATGCCTCCCAAGGAAGGGTTTTTCTAAAGTGTAGGTCCTGAGGAAACTTGCCAAATGCTTTATAATAGGCCAGATCTGGACCAATTTTATTTCTGCTGCAGTATTTGCTTAAAATAATACACAAGCACATTCATATGTGTATATGTATACATGTATGTATGTATGTATGAATCAGTTTCCCTAATATAAAGATAGGTTTCTTTTAAAAACCCTGTATTTCTGGCTTTCCCTGAAAATCAGTCAAACCAGTGGGTTTCCTTTCCACACAGCAGTGTTGGCTGGGGCTAACAGCAGCCTCTGCACACTCCATGCTTTTCCTTGTCCCTGCAACTCCCTGCTTTTTGGTAACTGGATCACTGGGCTCATTATGACATGAGCACAGTTCCTGAGTCCTGGGTCTCAGCCCTTGCCCTGGGTGTTAATATCAAAAGGATGCCCTTTCTGTCTCACTCATTGTAGCTCCAGAGGTCTGTGCCTTCCCCTCCTCCTGCTCCCAGTTTATTCTCTGTAGTCTTGAACTCTGTTTCCTTCCCTCCTGGTCCCCTCCCCACATTTCTGACTTCCATGCCTTCCTTGCCCCTCTCTCTCTTTGTCCCCTCTACCTGCCTCCTCATTTTCCCACTGCCAGTTCTACCCAACAGAACATGTTCCTTGAGTCAGATCTGTTTGAGATCCTGGTATCTGGCTGGCCTGGGCCCTGGCCTTCTGCTGGACTTGTGGCAATGTAGTGCATTTCTCAATGATTAGCACTTTGAGAGCTAGGAGATTGGTGACTGAGAATACTGCTACATTCCTGGGAGGGTCCACTGGGCAGTTTTTGCTAAGGTCGACCTTCCCAGCAGCTCCGTGTGTGTGTGTCTGGAGGTGTAGAAGAGAGTTTCGAGGAGCCTTGTCTGTTCATTTTCTAGATCCTGTCTTTCATCAACTTTTGTTATTTGCAGTGACACCAGGCGAAAGCAGCAAAACCTGGGGCCGGAGCTCCATCATCCCGAAGGAGGAAGGGGAAGAGGAGGAGAAGAGGGCCTCCAGGAAGAAGGGACGGACCTGGGGGCCAGGGACACTTGGTCAGAAGGAGCTCAGCTCTGGAGATGAGGGGTAAGAGCTAGATGCTGTGGGCTTCTCTCTCACATGAAGAGGGTGCACCATCTTCAAGATGCAACTTGAAACACCTCTTTCTCTGTGATGTGTTTCAGTGCTTGCTGAGAATAGCAAGTTTCCTGATCTTTACAGCAGAATTGTTCAACCTCTGCGTTCACTGGACCTCCTAGGACAGAGATTAGCGAGCGTTTCCCACGAAGAGCCAGATCATAGATACTTTAGGCTTTGTTGTCCTTGTGGTCCTGCATGCAACTGCTCAGCTTCCCAGCTGGAGTGGGAAGGCCACCAGCTGTGCAGTATAGAGGGCAAACACATGGGGAGTTCTAGTCACACCTCAGGAGACAAGTGGCCCGCATGCTGTGGCTCGTAGTTTCATTCGCCAGCCCCCAGGCGGGTCTACTCAGAGTAGTGAGTCGCCCAGGTGTTAACCACACTTGAAAAGTCCTGCTGGAGTGTTCTGCACAGACCTGAGAGTGACTTTGTGGGGGAAAGAGAGGCCAGGACAGGGCTTCACAGGACTCTTGCCCGGAGACCCACCCTGCAGCAGGCAAGTGGGATTTCCCAGCCCTGGGTGCAGCTGGATGAAGCTCCAGTGCCACTGTAGCTTTGTTCAGTCCTCACCTCACAGCCATGCTGACCCAGCCCCACTGACACAGCCATGCCGGCACAGCCACACTGACATGCATGGGCCTCCCCTGGGCAGGGCACAAGGGTCTTGGGAGCCTTGAAGGTGCTTGTGTTCTTGTGGTCTGAGGCCTGGGGCTCAGGTTCTCTCAGCCAGGCACACGAAGGTGGTGTGGAGACCAGATGACCTGGGTGTGAGTCCTGTGAATCCCTCTCCCAGCCACGTGGCCTTATGTTTTCTCTTCTGTAAAGATGGGTTACATCAGTACCCACCTGCTAGAGTTAGTGTGAGCACTGAGTGTGTCACCTCTGTGGAACGTGTTGTGGGTGAGCTGGCTTGAAGCCCTCCCATGTCAGGATGAGCTGCGTGCCTGTGTCTGTGTCTGATGCTAACATCTAGAGCGGTGCTGCTCGACTTCCTGAGTGTGAGGATAGCCAGCAGTCTCTTTTGGCCTTTTCAGTGACTTTCCCAAGGGCTTCTAAGGTTGAATATGAGATCTGTGATTGGCGTTGGCAGGCCTTCAGATGTTGAGAGTTCGTGTCCAGCATCCATTATTCTCCCAAGTTGGGTCTGAGCTGAAGGTAAGGTAACAGCATGGCTCACAGAGGGTTGACTCTTAAGTCAGACTTGGGACGTTGCTAGACAGCTTTAAATAGAAGATGTAGATGTGTAGGGCCAACCACCTGAGCTGAGTAAGAGCCACAGTCGAATCTGCAGGGTGGTAGAAAGCTCCATTCTAGCAAGTTCTGCAGGAGCCAGAGCTTTCCAGCTTGTCCTTGGAGCCCAGGCTACTGTGAGTTGATTTGAGTCTGAGAACTCTATCGCCCTGAGTATCCTGCTGTTTCTAGACATTCATGTGAGTCCAGATAAGTAGGGTTTACCAGGCTACCTCTGCATTCCAACAGCTTCTATGGTCTGCTTTGTTTAAAGGTGGTTTTTTTTTTTGCTTTGTAGTAAGTTTGCTTTATTTCACATTATAAATATTAACTTTGGAGTTTTCTTCCTCCTTACATAGACATGCCTTCACACACTTGTGAAACAACTCAAAATCATGAATTTCAGTTCTCAGTGAAGACATAAAAGTACATTCCATCTGGGCTTGAGTAAAGACCTCCTTAATGTCAGAAATTTATGTATGTATGTATGTATTTTTATAGAGGTGAGGTCTTGCTATGTTGTCCAGGTTGATCTTGAACTCCTGGCCTCAAGCAATCTTCCCCTCAGCCTCCCAAAGTGCTGGGATTGCAGGCATGAGGCACCATGCCCAGACTAATACCAGAAATTTTTGAGAATCTTTATGTAATATTTAAAATTTTAGTACCTATCTTCTAAAGAAAATACGTGATGACCAAAAGCTATCTTGAATTCAGTGAATTTTCATCTAGATCATCCTTTTACAAAACAGTCCCTCTCTGTCCGAAACACTCTCACCTCTGGACAGCTTGGGTACCTGGGGTTTCTTGGATACCCTTATTTTATTTATTTATTTATTTTTTTTAGTTGGAGTGTCACTCTGTTGCCCAGACTGGAGTGCAGTGACCGCTCCTGGCCACCGCAGCCTCGACCTGCTGGGTTCCAGCAATCCTTCTGCCTCAGCCTTCCAAGTAGCTGGAACTACAGGCGCACACTACCCCACTTGGCTGATTTTTTGATTTATTGTAGAGATGAGGTCTCACCAAGTTGCCCAGGCGGGTCTTGAACCCACGGGCTCAGGCAGTCCACTCACTTCTGCCTCCCAAAGCTCTGGGATTACAGGCTGAGTCACCGAGCCCGGCTTCTTGGATACCTTTAGTTGCTTGGTTACTTGTGGCTTTGTGAGTCTTGTAGTTTCTTGGATACCTGCGGTTTCTTGGGTACCTGTGGTTTTGTGGGCCTCTGCAGTTTTGTGGACACCCGTGGTTTCTTGGGTGTCTGAGATTTCTTGAGTCTCTGAGGTTTATTGGGTTTCTACGGTTTCTTGGGTACCTGTGGTATTGCAAGTCTCTGTGGTTTCTTGGTCACCTGAGGCTTCTTAGGTCTCTGAGGTCTCCTGGGTCTCTGCAGTTTTGTGGGCTTTTGCAGTTTTGCGGGCCCTCCGCAGCCATGCCATCCTGCAGCTGTCCAGGGTCTTTGTCCTGCAAGTTGGGACGACCTAGACCTTGAGCAGCTTGAGTGGACCACCCTGTTAAGACTTCCATGGTGTGGTCTCTTCTGGCTAATAGGGCTGCAGTGGGAGCACAGCTTAGCCCAGCCCGGAGCTGCAGGTGGGGGCTCGGTGGGCGTGGCCTCCACTGCCTGCTGCTGATTCTCTGTGTTCTTTAAAGATCTCCTCAGAGGCGAGAGCGAGCCAATGGTCTAAGTACCCCATCAGAGTCTCCACACTTCCACCTGGGGTGAGTCTCACCTTTGCTGTGGCAGCTGCAATGTGTCCTTGTTCTCACACACATCCCACAGAATCAGGCTCATTACTGCCAGGGATGAAGTGACCTGTGTGTTTTTTGTTTTTTTAAGCAACCCCATTGAGCTTCCTATGCTGATCTGATTTACCTTCCTCTTCCCTTCGCTGACCTTTCTGGTTGTTGGGATACTCCCAGTACCCGTAGCTTAGGGAGAAGACACATGGCTGTCTATCCTGGGGGCTTTGGCACTAGTTTTACTTCACTAATCTGCATTTCTCACACCCAGAGCTAGAAGTGATATTACCAGATTGTTAGTCAGAAGCCCTGGCCCATGGGTTTTGCCGCCTGCTGTCTCTGGCTCTTTGTTCTGGTTGCAGCCAGTTGTGGCTGAGATGCATTGAAGTCAGTGGTATTACTGACAGCACTTGTAACAAAGTTCTGATGCCGGGGGGAAAGGTCACCCTTCCCTCTCCCTCAGGTGGGCTGGAGCTTGGTAGAGGAGGCTTTGGTTGAAGGTTCTTTGTAGTCTTGACAGAGGAGCCACCGCTGATCATAATCCCAACATCTCCAAGGCAGCCACAGCCCACAAACTCCTCAGTCTGCCCTTTTCCTGTCCTCTAGGGAAAAGACTGATGCTTCTGGACCCTGACCCCATCCCACAAGGGGTGGTGGGTGCCAGGCTGTACCCAAGGAGTTTCCAGTCTGCCGCATGCACTGTTACAGGGGTTTGAGCACACAGTGCACAGCGCTGCCCACAGAGGCCTGCCCATGGGGCCCTGATTGGCGCAGCTTTGTTGGCTGGTTTTTCTTTGTGGAATGGATGGCCTGAGCAGACCGCGGGCTTAGAGGAGAGCTGAGGGATGGTGGCAGTGGTGCTTGCCGAGCCCTGCCAGTTTGCACACTGCAGTGCTTCTGGAGCATCAACTGCACCATCGGTGTCTGCTTCAAGGGCCTGTCTCTTGAGAGGAACTCAGGAATCCTCTGCAGGCAGGGCCCTTCTGCTTTCTGTGTGCTTGCCGGCGCCTGCAGCTTCGAGGCAGCTTGGGGGTTGTGGCACAGCTTACCTTCCGCGCAGCATGTGCGCTTTTGTCTGTGAAGCTGGTGGGCTTGGGGAAGTTGCTACCTGGACCCCAAGGCACTTTGGTGTCAGGAGCAGACAGGGCATGATATTTCCAGGGACCCCTGGGGCAGAGGGTCGGGTCAGGGAAGGAGCCAGTCCTGACAGCCTACTGTCCTCTGATGCAGCCTCAAGTCCCTGGTCGAGGGGTACAAGCAGTGGTCATCCAGCACCCCCAACCTGGGGAAGGGCCCCAGGAGCAGCCCGGCCCTGCCAGGGTTCACCAGTCTCATGGAGATAGGTAAGCATTACTCTTGTGTGGGCTCCTTCCTACCCTGCTGGGGAACTCCTGCCCAGGCTCCAGGGCTGCTGAGGACCCCCTGGGCTCCTGCACAGGCTGCCTCCTCTTGGACTCCCTCCTGGCTCCCGCCCCTCCACCCTGCTCAGTTGGCTCCACACCCATCTCATCAAGCCTCCTCAAGCAGTTTCTTCTGCTGCGACCATGAGGCTGCTCTTGGGGTTTGGCCCCAATAGGTCGTTGTGGTCTCCCTGAGGCAGTACAGGGCCTGGGGTGACATTAGGCATCTCTTTCCTGGGTCTGTTTTCTCATTTGAAATTATGGCAGGTCCACAACGTGGGGGCTGGTACAAGGACACTGCAGCCTCCTTCCCGGAAGCTTTTCCAAGGCTGCCATGTGGTTAGGGACGGGAAGGTCTCCCCAGGCCCTCAGGTGATCATGTTGTGTAGATGCCAGGGCTACCCTGTGGTCAGGGATGGGAAGCTCTCACAGGCCCTCAGGTGATCCTGCGTGTAGACAGACATCCACGGCTGCCCTGTGGTCAGGATGGGGAAGGTTTCCCCAGGCCTTCAGGTGATCCTGCTGCATAGACTTCAGGGCTGTCGTGTGGTCAGGAATGGAAAGGTCTCCCCAGGCCCTCAGGTGTCGCATAGGGTCTAACGCATAATCCTTGAAAAGACTGGCCTTTACCCACATAGGGGATTCTGATTCTTTGCAGGAGATGGGTTTCAAGAGAGGTTGCTAGTCTGTTTTACTAGAAACTAGAGGCCCTTCCAATTTCAAGGGACAAAAGCCAGTGTCCTAGGAACTCATGCTATACCTAGGGTTGAGGGTCCTGTCTGGAGCTCTCTAGGGGGTCAGGACCACCAGGAGAGAGATATATACTGGGGTGCCAAAAGAGGTATACACATTTTAAGGGATGTTATCTGTTTTTTGAAGAACTTTTTGAAGTACTTTTCAGAAGTGGCTGGACACTGATGGTAACCACTTTGAGCACCTCTTATAATTGCAGAAGTCAAATGTGACTTATATTTATCTTACAATTTTAATATAGTCTTTTCTTTTCTTAAAATGTGTATATTTTCTTTGTGCCCTCTGTAGATCATATATAGGTGTATGAAAGGGAGCCTGTTAGGCCCATGGCCCCCACGAGCACAAGGCAAGGGCCCAGTGGTTCTCTGCAGTCTCTACCCTGTCCAGGTCTGAAGGCCTTAAGGCCAGGGATTCTGGCAGCATAGCTGCAGTCTGAACCCAGAGGCCCCACAGTCCCCAGGGCCGCTGGTGTAAGTCCCAGAGAATGAAGCCGAAGGACCTGGAGTCTGACGTCCATGGGTAGGAGAGGAAGGGTGACCTGCTCCGGGTGAGGGTAGGAGGCCAACGGGCAGACACCTCCTCCTCCCGACTGTCCTGTAGCCACGCCTGCCACTGACTGAAGGGGCCTTCCTCTCCTAGCCATGGACCACATGTCAGTCTTCCCCAGAAGTACCTTCAGGTACCCGGAGGCAAGCTTTCCACCTGTCCAGGCCTCCCTCCGTCCAGTCATGGCCACACCTGTAGTGACCTCACCAGCCTCAACTCAGCAGGCCCCTTTCCTTGCAAAGGGAAATGTGCTCTGGAATGGAGAGCAGTGTCCCTGTCAGTTCAGCGTCTGACTCCATGTCCCACTTGTTGACCAACCTCTGTGGGCCTGGGGCTGGGCTGGGTTGCCTGGGGCTGGGCTGGGGAGCCTGGGGCTGAGTCAGGGAGTCTGGGACTGGGTCAGGGGCTTGGGACTGGGAAGACCCAATTCTCACCCCTGTTGCTCAGTCCTACTTCCTGTCACTCCGTCACAGAGGACGAGGACAGCGAGGGCCAGTGGACTAGAGAGGGTCGCCTGCAGCACTCACCCAACCAGTCCTACCTCTGCCTCCCGTTCCCTCGAGTGGAGGATGGCGAGGGCCCCTCCAGTGAGGGAGGCCATGAGGAGCCTACCCCGGCCAACTCAGCCACTAGTACCCCCCAACTGACACCGACTAGCAGCCTCAAGCGGAGCGGGGCCCACCACCGGCGCTGTGAAGTGGCCCTGCTGGGCTGTGGGGCCGTGCTTGCGGCCACAGGCCTGGGCTTTGACCTGTTGGAAGCGGGCAAGTGCCTGCCACTGTCCCCGGAGGAGCCCGAGCCCCCCACCCGGGAGGAGAAGAAGAGGCGGGAGAGTCTTTTCCTGCGGGCCAGCCGTCCCCGGCGGAGCACCAGCCCCCCATCCCGGAAGCTTTTCAAGAAGGAGGAGCCCTTGCTGTGGCTCGGGGACCCCGCGGCATCCCTGACCCTGCTGTCACTGTCCTCCATCTCTGAGTGCAACTCCACCCGCTCCCTGCTGCGCTCCGACAGTGACGAGATCGTGGTCTGTGAGATGCCTGCCAGCCCAGCAGAGGCCCCAGCCTGTACTCACAACCCTCTGGTCAACGTCTGCGTGGAACGCTTCAAACAGGACCCCCGCCAGTCTCTGACCCCCACCCATGTCATACTCACGGCTCCCACACAAGCCAGCGGCCACCGGCGGACTCCCTCTGACGGGGCCCTCCAGCCTGCTGTGCCCCCAGCCAGCAGGAGCACCTCCAGCAATGGGCTGAACCCCGGGCTAGGTGAGTCTCACCCCCACCTCTCCTACACCCTCCCCTCCCCTGGCCTCCCTGGGGAGTGAGGACCCACGGGGGCCTCGTCTCCAGTCCCCCTCTGAGATGAGCAGATGTCACCCTTCCTGTTCAGCCCGTCAGGAAGTACAGTTCAGGGGGCCAGGGCTGCTGCCTCCTCTCTGCCCTGTGCTTGAGGGCACATCTTCCCTGAGGTTGGAGAAAGGCAGGTTCTGGAAGAATCAGGCCTTGGGGCTTGTAGATCTGGAGGTGGGGTTGTGCCCCCTGGTGCCAGGGGGGCAGGAGGTAGCCTCTGGTTGTTCTGAGGAGGAGGCTGCAGTCCCCAACCTGTGAGTTTGCATTGCCCAAGTGCACAGGGACGTGGCTGGGTGAGCGGGAGCAGGCTCACCTGACCTTGTCATCCTGTCTCTCTTACTTTGTCTCCTGGAGCAGGAATGTCGAAAACGCCTAGTCCCAGCCGAGACACCGGAGAATTCCCCCGTCTCCCCGATCCCAACGTGGTCTTTCCCCCGACTCCAAGGCGTTGGAGTGCACAGCAGGACTCTGCCCTGGAGAGACCCAAGACCCTGGAGTTCCTGCCACGTCCACGGCCCTCTGCTACCCGGCAGCGGCTGGACCCCTGGTGGTTTGTGTCGCCCAGCCATGCCCACTGCACCTCGCCTGCCCACAGCTCCGGCACCGAGACGCCCAGCAACCTGGACTCTTGCCTGGCCAGCAGTAGCAGCACTGTGGAGGAGCGGCCCAGCCTACCCACCCTGCTCCCCTTCCAGGCAGGGCTGCCCCCAGCCGAGCGGACACTGCTGGACCTGGATGCAGAGGGGCAGAGCCAGGACAACACCGTACCGCTGTGCAGGGCTGCACTGGGCTCCCATAGGCCTGCTTCGTACGAGCTCCCGCAGGAGTTCTGGTCGTAGCAGAAGGGTGGGCCTGGGCAGCGGGGCTGGCAGCAGGTGGGCACAGCCCTTCTCAGAGTGGACCTTGGGCCAGTGCCTGCACTGATAATGCACTTTGAAGATAGGGGGTGGACAGGGCCGCTTCTGGGGTCTGCTGCTTGCATGTCAGCTCTGCTGTGCGGGAAGGAGTCTGTGAGCCTTCCCTTGGCCCACGTGGTCTTCCTTTCCTTCAGGGTAGCCTGACTGGGTGGCTCAGCCACATCTGTCTGCTGCTCCCTCCTTGGCCAGGGTGTGTCCCGGGCTGCCTTGGGATCCCTGTCAGCCTTCTCTGTGCCAGTCCTGGTTGTCCTGCGGTCAGTGTAGCTCCTCTGCTGGGATCTGGAATCTCATCTGGTGGGAGAGACAGGCCTTCTGTGCCACGGAGGATGTTGGGCTGACAGGCTGGCCCCACATCCCTGGGCTCCAGGGCCTCCTTTGTGGAATCCTCCAGGTGTTGAGGGGACTGCCTCTGTGGGACTGGGGCCGGGGCCATGGGGAGACAGAGTCACTGTTGTGAGGGCAGCACTGTCTGTCATTCTTCGAGAACCCTCCCCTCATGGGGAGCGTCCAGCTGCCTTCTCAGGCTCAGGGTCGGTGGGTTCAAGACACACATGTTTGTCCAGGGATGGCGACTTGGAGACTTGCTCATGGGTGTCAGCTGGAGTCAGGCACAGCCCGCTTGTCCCTTGTGCTGTCTGAACACTGTACCACTCCTCACTTGCTCTTGCCCTGTCCCTGGAGTCTGTGAGCTTTAGGTATAGTTTGGGGAGGAGGTGTCACCACAGTACCCCGGCACAGGGGACTAGGGCTCCTCAGCCAGGGCATTTGTGTGTGGTGTCCTGAGGTAGGATGGAGCCCTTGGGGGCACCTTCTGTGAAGCAGTGCTATGTATGAGGTGCCTGTGGGCCGCTGACACAAGCTGCCTTCAGGCCCCATGCGCAGTCAACTGCCTGGGCTTCCCCTGTCCCTGGACACAGGGAGCTGCTCGAGCTGGGCCAGGCCAAGTAGCAGGGTGGCCGAAGCCAGCCCTGACTCTCCTGGAAGCTGCTTCCTGAATCTGAATGCTGAGCCTTCTCCAGGCTATGTCATGTGTCTTTACCTTGCGTGACCCAAGGCCTCTGCGCTGTGAGGGACAGCGTGGTTGGGTGCAGGGTCTGGAGGCTGTGCTCCTGCCCTCATGACCCTTCCACCCCTTACATCACTGGTCTGGGAGTGTCTCTCTGGTGATGCTGGTTTTTGGCCTTGGCTGCTGGATACAGGGGATGTGGTGCAGGGGTGGACTCACCACCGCCCTTTCTCTGTAACTGTGACAGAAGCCCTGTCCTGGTCACCCGAGGTGTGGCCGTGATCCTCCTTGCTGTCTGAGCCCATTAGCACTTTGGCTTCAAGGCCCCAGTGCATCTTGGGTGGTAGGCGTTGCAGATGTGCTGCCCAGGGTTTTGTTGTCTCGTCTCTGTCCTTCCTGTTTGTCCAGTCAAGTCAACACGCACAAGATGACCTTTGCCCCCACCCCTGCACCTCGGCTAGGAGGGGGAAATGAATCCTACCAGCAGTCCCAATGACCAAGGCAGTCCTTGTCCTTTTGATGGGGAGAAGGGCACACATAGTCTGTTCACTGGGCCCTTCATAACTCCAGATTCCAAGCCGCGAACACAGCTGAATGCCCTTGGTACCACTAAATGTCACTTGTGGGCACATCCCACAGTGCCATCCATGTCACACTGGCTCTAGATGGTGTTCTGTGGTGTGAGGGGGTTTTACTTGCCTCTTTGTTAGGCCACAGTCGTCTGTCTTAGAAGGGTGTGGTGTCACTGATGTCGAGTGACTGAGTGATGGTCACCTGCTGTAGAACAGGAGCGAGTTGATTTTTACTGTCTATGCGGGGAAGAACACAGGAAGGCTGGGTCTCTGCTAAGGAAGAGGAGTGATTTGGAGTTAGTGTGGATGATGGATGGGAGCTGTGGTCAGGCACGTGCCCTTCTGCTGCATTTATGTGGTACCAGGTGTTGCCAGGCATTCCTGGTTACCCTGCAGGCCTTGTCTACCAATGCCATCCTTACCATGTGTGTCTACAGAGGAGGAAGTGGTAGAGAGGTTTGTGGCAGTATGTGAATGATGGTCATCCATCTCGGAGTTCTTGAGGTCATCCACAGAGTCTTATTTGTTTAGATCCTGCAATCACATCTTTGGAAAGGGTCCCCTTGTCCTTGGGATGCGTGGTGGTATGGGGTTCCTTACAGAGCCCCTTTTTGCTTAAGAACACAATGATATGTTCCCGGGACACCTAGACCTGACTGGTGGCCAGCTCTCTCACCTCCAAGGTCCCCACATGGGAATCCCCTTCCTGCCCCTCCCCTGTGCAGTGATAGCTCCTGAGTTGACCTTTAACAAAGCAAGGGCAGGGCCCAGAAGTTGGCGTGGTTGTGATTGGCACCCCTCAGTCAAAAGGTCCACAGGTTCCTCTGTGAGTGGAGGAACTCAGCCTTTCGCATCAGGTGTAGGAGGGCCAGGCAGGTGGTGCTGCTGTGTCTGTAGTGTTGCGCTTCCCCCAAGGGCTCTGCTGGAGACTCACACCTGGGTCAGGTGAGAGCTGCCTCAGTGCACAGTGATCAGCAGTGACCCTGAGTGTCCGCTACCTGGTTGTGTGAATTTGCAGGAACCTGGTGACCCGAGTGTCCGCTTCCTGGTTGTGTGAATTTGCAGGAACCTGGTGACCCAAGTGTCCACTACCTGGTTGTGTGAATTTGTACGTCTTTCCCCTCCTGACCACAGAAAACCAACTGTGACCTGGGTGGTGCCACTTACCTTTGCCCTTGAAGCTCTCTGACCTGAGTGTGTCCTGGAGCCCCAAGGCTAGTATTAAGGTGCCTCCCCTTGCTGGATGGCTTCCCTTTGTGGAGAGAAGTGTGTGTGTGCAAATGCAAATGTGGCTGTAGGTCAGAAACTCTCAAATCTGGGCTGTTTCATGTGGTCCAGTGGATGCCCGTGGTCTCTGGGCCTCAGACCTGAGAATAGCTTCTCTTGTCAGGTTGGTTATTGGTAGGAAATGTTTCCAAATGCTCTTTTCCTTTCATGCAAATCAGCATTTTCCTGCACCAGGAGCTCAAAGGAATGAAAACCTATATGGGAGAGGAAAGCCCACACTACCCCTGGGGGAACCTGCATCCCAGATCCTTCCCTGGCCTTTGGCCAGATGCTCACCTAGGTGCTGTGTAGGAGGCGGTGAACCTACCACCTGCCGGTGGGGGTGTTGATGGCACTGCAGCTGGACTCAGTCTGTGCTGGCTGGCATGTGTCTTGCTGACTCCCTCTCTAGCCGGGCCCTGAGCACCTCTCACTCTGTCCTGATGAGATGTGGCAGCCAGGCCTCCCTGCCCACCCCTGTCCACTTGATTCTGGGCCCTGGAAGTGACCTGGCCTCACTGGGCTATGGGGAACCCTGGCGTTTGCTCCCTCTGGGATCCAGAGCCAGTAGGGTGGTCCTTCCTAATGCTCCTGCCTGTGCTTCCCTCGTCCTGACAGGACCTGTAGGGCCTGAGTGGGAGAGGAGAGGCCAGGGTCGGGGTGCCAGTGGGAACCCTCTTTGCAACCCCTGCTCATGAGCCTGGGACACAGGAATGCCTCTCTCCTTCCCCATCTTCCCCCCTGACTATCCTGTCTCTCTCACATCTTCCCACCTGAATAGCCTGTTCACTCCCCACCCACCCATCTTACCACCTGTCTGGTCTGGCCCTCGCCCTCTCCTGTCTTCCCATCTGAATGGCCTGCCCTGCCCTTCCTGAGCACCACCACCTGGTTTTACCTGATTGGCAGATATAGACGCAACACCTAGATGAGCTTCTGGATGGGATGCCAGAATACAATTCCAGGAGTTCAAAGGCAAGCTTTTCCTGCTGAGAGATGTGGGGTGGACATCTGGGAATTCTGAGTCATGGTGTCGGGACAGTCCTCACAGAGTCCTGGCATGTGATGGCCCCGTGGACATGGTGTCACACGCCCTGCACTCTCTGGGATCCAGGACCAGGTTTCAGAAGCAATTGGTTGCCATGGTCCTGGAGTCCTTCACACCTAGATACTTGCCAGAGAGAGCCTGATTTTACTTAAAAGGATGATACTGTGTTCATCATGGATGTTTTTTTATTAATTCTGACTTAAAAATATCGCATTGAAATCTAATTTATTGTGGTCACTGAGTTTCTTTGTTGCCCTCTTAACTTTGTATCCAAGGTGAGTGCCTCACACCCTCCCCTGGACCTGTGGACAGGGATTAATACACTGTGAACTAGGCTTTGTACATTTTTCTAGCTACCCTTCCCCAAGTCCTGCATGTTTGCATTTAGACAAGAGGTGTGGACTTGCAGCAGTGAAGCCTCGAAGAGGTTTACACTTGGGTCTGTCCCTGGGGTGCTTTTCCATGTTCTCTTGCTGCTTGCAGTGCAGGTGTGTTCTGGGGGAGGGAAGGGGTTCCAGGTGTGGCCATGTTGAGGTGGTGGGAAGGGGTTCCAGGTGTGGGTATGTTTTGGGGAAGGGAAGGGATTCCAGGTGCGGGTGTGTTCTAGGGGAGGGAAGGGGTTCTAGCTGTGAATGTGTTGGGGGGAGGGGTTCCAGGTGTGGGTGCATTCTGGGGGAGGGAAGGAGTTCCAGGTGCAATGTGTTGGGAGGGAAGGGGCTCCAGGTGTGGGTGTCTGTGGGGGGGAGGGGGATCCAAGTGCGGGGATGTTTGGGGGAGAGAATGGGTTCCAGTTATGGTATGTTGGAGGTGGAAAGGGGTTCCAGGTGTGGGTGTGTTTGAGGGAGGGGGTTCCAGGTGTGAGTGTGTTCTAGGAAGGGAAGGGGTGTTGGGAGAAGGGGTTCCAGGTGTGAGTGTGTTCTAGGAAGGGAAGGGGTGTTGGGAGAAGGGGTTCCAGGTGCAGGTGTGTTCTAGGGAGGGAAGGGGTTCCAGGTGTGAGTGTGTTGGAGGGGGGGGGAAAAGGGTTCCAGGTGTGGGTGGGTGTATTGGGGCGGAAGGGACTCCAGGTGTGGGTGTGTTTGGCGGAGGGGGTTCCAGGTGCCGGTGTGTTCTAGGAAAGGAAGAGGTGGTGTTTGGGAGGGGAAGGGGTTCCAGGTGCTGGTGTGTTAAGGAGGAAGGGGGTTTCAGGTGTGGTATGTTTGGAGTGGAGCAGTTGTTCCAGGTGCAGGTGTGTTGTGGGGGAGGGAAGGGGTTCCAGGTATGGATGTGTTGGAGGGGGAATGGGTTCCAGGTACAGGTGTGTTGTGGGGAGGGACTTCCAGGTGCAGGTGTGTTCTAGGGAGAGAAGGGGTTTCAGGTGACCATGTGTTATGGGGGAGGGAAGGGGTTCTGTGGAGGGCATCTTCCGGGTCTCGCCCTAAACTTCTGTGGGTCTCTGAATTCTGGAAGATGGAAGTGGGCTCTGTTCACCATCTCCCAGATGTCAGAGGACTGAGGTGGCTAGAGACTTTTTCACACCTCATGTGCCCACAGCCACGTCCCCAGCGTCCTGTCTGCCCATGGTCCTCACATCGATCTCTGTGGTTTCTCTCCACCTCCACCCCAGAAGTCATGCTGCCGTGACTGCTCTTCACTTGCCAGAGTGATGTGTGGCTGGACCCTGTCTGGGTGTGGAACAATAAATGATGTGTTGCATTTCTTCCATGCAGGGGTGTGGTCCAAGGGTTTAAACACATATACTTCTGACTCCTCACCATAATCCTGGGAGCAGGGTGTTACCGTCTCTGAGGATGTGGCAGCTGAGGCCTGGGTGTTTCTGTGACTTGACGAGTCCCATGGCTGGGAAGTGCATTTCTGCGAGGTCCCCGTGTTGTCTCTTTCTCTGAGTGCTGCTCTGCCATGGCTTGTGTCCCCGGCTCATCTGTCCCCTGCCAGCAGCTGGGCTGGCGCCCTCCTCCATGCACTTCAGGGCTGTCCCACACAAAGGTGAACGTGTCACCCCCACTCCTCTCCTGCCGCAGGCCATGGCCTCGCTGTGGTGCCACCACAGGTGCTTCATGATGGTCTCCCCTGGCAACTCCTTGGGCTCTGGGAGTCAGGCTTCTGCCTCCTGTCTTGAGCTGACGCCCTTGTGCACCTACAGCAAGGAGGGAGTTGAACTTGCCAACATTTCCCCTTCCCTTCCCCATGACCCATCCTCCACGCTGTCTTGCACCTACCCCCACAGATCTTAAAGCCTGAGACTCCAAGAGGATGGGGAAGGGTGTTGAGACAGGTCTCCTGTCTACAGGAAAGCTGTCCTCGACCCCTCAAGGCCTGGTCCAGGCAAAGCGCAGGCGCACCCTGTGTGTGTTTTTTCCCTCCATTCTTCCAGACCCTCCCTGCTCCATGACTTGCCAGTGTGTCCTGACCCATATTCTTGAATTCCCGCTTTGCTTTGGGTTTTAAGTTATTGTGTGTCAACATTATTTAAAGAGGAAAAGTCCAAGGAGGTGTTTTTCCTTTGGCTTTCTTCCTTTGTACTGTAGACTGTTGACCAGGGAGGCCAAGCGGGCTTGGTTCACAGCGAAACCTTATATTGTGTCACAGTGTCATCCTGACCCTGTCTGGCCCTGCGCCAGACCACAGAGACTTGAATAAAACTGTTAGAGTGATCACCTGTGGTGTGCATGGTCCTTTGTAAACACATCTTCTCCTCTCTTTTCATTTAAACTAGATGTCCAAGTAATGGGCTGTTTCAGCAGTTTTTGTTTTTGTTTTTGAGTTGGGGTCGCACTCTGTCCTAGGCTGGAGTACAGTGACACAATCATGGCTCACTGCAGCCTCAATCTTCTGGGCTTAGGTGATCCTCCTGCCTCAGCCTCCTGAGTAGGAGGGTATTACAGGTGTGAGCCACTGCACCCGGCCCAGTTTTAATATGTAGGGAAAAAAACCCATAGAGATGGACATGCCGCAGGATGGAGGAGGTGGGCGAGGAGCTGTGGAGGGTCAGAAAGCTGCATAGCACCTGCTAGGTGCAGGCTCTTCTCCAGCTGGTGGGTCTTGGCTCTCAGAGCCACTTGTGTATGTATGCTGTCTCCTGCACCCTACTGGCCTCCATGCTGATGGCTCTGGTGATGTAAGTGGGGTTGAGATTTGCCAGCCACAAGTCATGAATTCCTTGTGACTCTGGCCCTCTCGTGTGTGTTATCTGTGGGACCAGGGGCAAGCTGCTCAATTTCTCTAGGCAGGAGCAAACTGGTCACTGTGCTCTCCTTTTCTGAGTTCTGTGAGGATGGGCACAGACAGGATGCACCTTGGTGGGCCACTGTTCCCTACTGTGTCCCCTGCCTTGTCCTCCAAATTGCATGGAGCTCCTATATTAACACACCCTTGTGTTTTAATGCTGTGACCTTTCATCTCACTCCTGACCCCTTCGTCCTTCCTCTAACACCAGGGGAAGGGTCATCGGAGGTGAGTTTTGTGCTGGGACTTGAACTGGGGAAGGCTGACCTTTTGCCTCAAGGTCAGTTAGGCCAGGGCCAAGACAACCTCTGTAAAGCAGACTGGGCAACAATGAGAGATGGACCAGGCTCCTTGCTGGAGCCACATGCTGGTGGCATGCTTGCACATTGCTGCATATTTCTGGAAAGCAGTTTGGCCACATGGTGCTAAGAGCTCCAGCACGGGCCTAGTGATTCATTCCAGTGATAGAAACCAGCTCGCTGTGCCCAGCACTGGACCAGGACTTGACCTCGCACCATCCCATTCCCAGGACCCCAGCATCCTGAAGAGCAGGTCCTGCAACTCTCATTTTTCATGGAGGAAAATGAGGGTTGGAGGGCTGAGCACACCAAGGCCGCTCTGCTACAGGTGGGGGCGCCGGAGTCTGATTCCAGCATCTGTACTTGTGTCAGAAGAGAGTGTCGGATACAGAGGTTCATTTACAAGTCCCCCAAGACAACTTGAGAGTGTTCAGGTGACTGCAGCCACCCAGACGAGATCTTCCGGGTGTGCTCCCACCCTGTCCTCACGCAGCAACTCAGAATCCGAGAAGACCAGAGCGAGAAGGCTCTCTGTACCATCAGAGATGGTCTTCATGCCTAGCAAAGGGGGCTTGCTGAAGTTGCTTCTCTGCAGGTGTTTCTTGAGTCCCTTTCACATGCCAGGAACTCGCTGCATGTTGGAGACTCAGCACTTTCAGGCCGAGTCTCAAAACCCTGTGGGCTGGCGGGAGAGTCCAATGTATGAAGAAGTCGCTAACAGAATGCGGCCAGTGCTGAGACGGGTACGCTGGAGCTTCCCAGAAGACTTCCCAGAGGAGACAACACCTGAGTTGAGTCTTAAAGGATGAAAGTGTGCACAGGCACAGAATAATGCATGCTCCCTGTCCCTCCAGGCATCATGTGTCTGTCTCCCCCTTTTCCAAAGTGACTCATGATGTCTCACCCTAGGTTCCTACCTCTGAGATATTGTGTAGCCATTGAAATTAGGTTATTCAAGAATTCTTAAGATAGGATACAGAAAGCTTCAGAAACAATCTGACCCCAATGATATAAAGAGCATATACTTCTATCTTAGAAAATAAATACATACTTAGGCTGGGCGCAGTAGCTCATGCCTGTAGTTCCAGCTACTTGGGAAACTGAGACAGAAGGCTCGCCTGAACCCGGGAGGTTAAGGCTGCCGGTGGGCTGTGGTCATGCCACTGCGCTCCAGCCTGGGCGACAATGAGACTCTGACACACACACACACACAAAAGCCCCCCCAAAAAAACACACTCTTGATGAAAGGAAATGAAGACTGAAAGGAAGTTATAATCATCTTTATGGAGAGGCATCATGAAGATTCAAAATGTTCTTTCTGTACAATGAATATAGGTTACTTTTTTAAAAAATCAACTTTATTGAGGTATAATTTAACTATACAGAGGGTACCAAAAAATGTATACACATTTTAAGAAGGGAAAAAATGACCAGGCACAGTGGCTCCTGCCTGTAATCTCAGCACATTGGAAGGCAGAGGCAAGATGATTGCCTGAGCTTGGGTTTGAGACCAGCCTGAGCAACATGGCGAGACGTCGTCTCTACAATAAATAAAAAAACTAGCCAGGTGTGGTGACACATGCCTGTGGTTCCAGCTACTTGGAAGGCTGAGGAGGAAGGATCGTCTGATTCCAGCAGGTCGAGTCGAGGCTGCGGTGACCGTGAGCGTGGCCACAGCACTCCAGCCTGGGCGACGCATATAGGCTACTTTTATATCCAGCAAAAGCTAGCAAATAACAGTGTTTGGGGGATGCTTTCCCATGATGCCAGGATCCTCTGTAGGTGTTCCAGTCATCTGTGACACTTGTGTCAAGGCTGTCCCCGGCCCTGGGTGGGACAGCCAGTGGGTTCCAGAGGCCTGCTCTTGGAAGGTGGAATTGGGATCTGGTCCTAACGGAGTCTCACCTCGCCTCCTCACATCTGTTTCCTCTGACAGACAGAATGGAGTGGTGAACCACCTTCAGGATATGTGTCCTGTGAGGGCTCACAAACAGGGAAATGTCTGAGGGCGGAGGCCCTTGGAGGCGTCCCAGAGGACACAGCTGGTTAGGGATACCAGGGCTTGGGTGGGGCCTGCCTACTTCCACAGCAGGCTTACCCCCAACAGCCCCCATGGAAGGAGCTGGTCAGGATGGGCCTGCTGCACCCTGCCTGCCTGCCTGTGGCATGTGCTGGTTCAAAGCCACGCTGGTATCTTAATTCTCTGAGCCCTAGGTCCCCACCCAATCTAGTTCAGCTAGCTCGAGTTGGAGAGCATGTTTCAGCATAAGAGGTGGGTTGGCAGTGGGGGAGAGACCTGCTACTCTGCCCCCTCCTCTTAGACTCTGATCATGCCAGTCATCCAGTCCAGAGATCTGTCGTGGGGTCTCCACGGGGAGCCCTGGACTTCTTTGTGATGAAAGAAAAAGGGGGTAGGGTTTGGACAGAAGGTCAGCCCCTGGAAATGTGCTCTTGGCCCCAGGGCTGACTCCTCACCCCCAGCATCTGAGGGCAGGGACCTGCGTTCTCCAGCATGGCTTTGGCCCGACCTGGTTCTGCTTGTCTGCCACCCCAGGGTCCTGCTGGTTTTCCAGCCTCCTGCCCTTCCCTGTCTAAGACTTTACACTTCCTGTCTCCTGCGAGACGTGATTTCCCAGGAACATCAACCTCCAGCCTGACAGGGTGTCACCCTCCTTACAGCTGACTTTCTGCTATCTACCCCAGGGTCTAAGCAGACTGCAACCCAATTAGATGGCCACTAAATTAAGTAGCTAAATTTGAGGGAAGGAGACAAGGAGAGTTGGGCAAGAGAAAGAGGGGATGAAAAGGAGGAGAGGTCAAATCCTGCCTCCAGAGGGAGGCTGACTGGATGCCATGAAGTCTGCCAAGCACATGGGGTGCAAAGGGAGGCTGGGTGCTGGGGCTATGGCTAGAGAGGGGTGACCATTAGAGCAATGCTGACTCCTGTCTCCTTCTGTGCTGCACCCAGCCCGAAAAGTCTCCTTCTCAAGGAAAAGTTTACTGGAGGTCTAACTCTGGTCGGAGACAGTGTGACTGACAGGTTCTAGTTCCATTTGAGGACAGGCAGGTCTACAACCGTGAGAGGCGCTGGGGACTGTGGCAGATGGCGCGCCCCACCCAAAAGCAGTCACGTGAGGGACGAGCGCCCAAACATGCCAAACTCTGTACTTGAATCCCTGGAGAGTGAACAAGACAGCATGGCTGCCGCCTTTCTGGAGTCTACCATCTAGTGGGGAAGATTGGGTTAAGGCAATATGCAAGGCACCATGAGAACCTAAGCATCCATCTATCTATGTCTGTGTCTGTCTATGTCATCTATATGGAATTCGGAGGTGACAAGTGATGTCCAGGTCAAGGTCTGGGAAAAAGGGCTGAAGCATCCGATGGTATTAATGGGGATTCCAGTCCCCATTAGGGAGCTTTTATCCTCGTGACTCCTGTATCTTGCCTTCCTCATCTCGCTGAATGCTTTGTCCTTGCAGTCTTTATCATAAAGATGAGAATTAGGTGGCAACTGGGAAAGAAAGGAAAGTACACATTTTTTCATAGGTGGAAGACGGAGCAGGCACTTCTAGCTGGTTCTACCTGTGCTGTTTCGTCCACCCTCAGGTGAGGGAAAAATGTGTCGCCGAGAAGACTTTCTATGGGGAACCAGAAAAGTAAGAGAGGATGGAAAACATGGACAAGAGGGTCCAGAGAAGGTGTAGGCACTGGGTTTTTTCTTCCACCCATCTCTGAGCACATGACAAATGTGACAATGTGACAGTTTTCTATTCTTTTTTTTTTTTGAGGTGGAGTCTCGCTGTCACTCAGACTGGAGTGCAGTGGCCACTCCCAGTCACTGCAGCCTCGACCTGCTTGGCTCCGGCAATCCCTCCGCCTCAGCCTTCCGAGTAGCCAGAATTACAGGCACGTGCTACCATGCCCGGCTGATTTTTTTATTTATTGTAGAGATGAGGTCTCACCTGCCCAGGCGGGTCTTGAACCCGTGGGCTCAGGCAATCCACTCACCTCAACCTCCCAAAGGCGCGGGATTACAGGCTGAGCCACCGAGTCCGGCCAAATGTGACAGTTTTCAAGCAGACCTGATGCCTGGAGATGTGCGAGGTCAAAACCCTAAACTCTGTCTTTCTCACAGTGCTCACATTTGCACCAAGAAGTACCAAGGCCCAGCCTTCGGGTGCCTTGGCACAGGTGGTGACACCGAGGACGCCAAGTGGGCCAGCACCCACTTTTTTGCCACCAGGCACTTGGGGTGATGAGAACACAGGCTCACCTGGGAACGTCCTGCACGAAGCAACCATTCCTCAGTGACATTGCTCAGTCAATGCAGCCTTGACCCTTGTTTGAGTGCATCTTGTTAACACTCTGAGGTGAAGTGTGATGTTCACATCAAGTGCTTCTGCCGTCGCTGAAGTTCAAGGTTACCTGGAGGAAATGTACACATGTGATCCTGTGGTTGAGTTATGAGGTCAGTCAGTTGCCTGCTTTTGTTCTGTTTTGTTGGTTTCTTTTCTTTCCTTTTTTTTTTTCTTTTTGAGTTGGAGTCTCACTCTTGTCCAGGCTGGAGTGCCGTGGCATGCTCATAGCCACCCCAGCATCAACCTGCTAGGCTCGGGCGATCCTTCTGCCTCAGCCTTCCAAGTAGCCGGAACTACAGGTGCACGCTACCACACACTGGGCTAATTTTTTATTTATTGTAGAGACGAGGTATTGCCAAGTTGCCTGGGCTAGTCTCAAACCCGTGGGCTCAGGCAATCCACTGGCCTCAGCCTCCCAAAGTGCTGGGATTACAGACTGAACCACCGAGCCCAGCTATGTTTTGTTTTTTCATGGAACACCATTTTTGCTTGAAAGAATGATTGTCAAGCAAACTGCGGTCATTCAGAATTGAGTATTTGTCAGGTATTTTCCTGCAAGTGAACAAAGTTAGCCTGTCACTTCAAGGAAAACAACTGTATTTGTTGCCGTGATGAAAGTCAAGCTCTCAAATGAAAATTAGAATTTTGAGAAATTTATGAATTTCATGAGCTTGATTTTTCGATGAGATTGGTAACAATATTAATGAATGTGATTTATGGATGTCATATAATGAAATATATCAATATTGAAGATCTGTGTCACTCAGTGAACCAGTATTTTCTGGATCGCAGTGAATGAAATTGCAGACTCATGCATTAAAAAATCCATTCAAGGTCCAAGTTAGAGCAGTGGATTTTAATATAGCATAGTAGAAAAAGTTGGTGGATGTGGTTTCAGATTCCACATGCCAGCAGACTCTTAAGAAACTATAACTTGTCGAGTTATAGTTTAAAAAAGAAGAATGCCCACAGTTATCTAGAAGGCTGTTAGAATGTTCCTTTTCCCTCAAAGAAGGAGGCCGGATTTCTTCATATTTTCAACTAAAACAAGATATTAAAACTGATTGAACGCAGAAGCAGATATGGACATTTAGGTGTCTTCTGTTAAGTCAGACCTTAAAGAGATGTGCAAAAATGTAAAATAGGCTAGCAGCGGTGGCGCATGCCTGTAATTCTAGCACTTTTGGGAGACTGAGGCGGGAGAATTGCTTCAGCCCAGGAATTTGAGACCAGCTTGGGAAACATAGTGAGAGCCCTCCATCTCTATTTTAATTATTACAAAAGGCAAAATGATGGCACTCTTCAGGGTTTTTTTTTTGAAAATATAGTTATTTTTCATTAAAATATGGTATTTATATTAAACATTTATGGGTTTATTATTGTCATTTTAAATGAATAAGTACTTATTTGTAAATTCTCTCAGTTTTTCTTGGTATTTTCAAATAAAATAGTATGGGAGATATGTATAACACACAGGCAGTACGGGGTTTTCAATGATTTTTGAGTACAGGAACATTCGAAATACCACCAGATGGTGCTGGTGAGAATAAAAGGCAGATTTGTGAGAGGGTGTGTGTGTGTGTGTGTGTGTGTGTGTGTGTGTGTGTGTGTGAGAGAGAGAGAGAGAGAGAGAGAGAGAGAGAGAGAGAGAGAGAGAGAGATGGAGATACAAAAGTGGGACTTGTAGTGGTGAGTTGTATAGATTTAGAGTTCCTAATGAAATAGGAACTGAGCACTTAATTCACAGACTCCAACACCAAAAGTATAAGTTATAAAAAGGAGAGGTTTTTATTAGCCAAGAGTCAGACCAGTGGCCACTTGCCTGCTGGACATAACAGTCCCACAGCAAGAGGCGTCCATTAGCTATAGGGGCTTGCTTAAATGGGGGAAACCACATTGGGACTTTCCAAGTGAGCCAAACCGCAACATCCTGGAGGCCTAGGTACCTTTCAAGCAATGCTAGCTGGGTTCACAGAAATGAAAAAAAAAAAGGCTGTTAAACAGTGTAACCTAGCCAGTAGGTGCTGTTGCCAGTTTCCAGGAAGGGAACTTTTCAACTGTGCAAAGGCTGAGTACATGTTTAACTGTGCAAAGGCTGAGTACATGTTTAACTGTGCAAAGGCTGAGTTTATGCTTAGCCTAATTTTTGACATTGTAGATATTTTTTAATCCCCCTTTCACATTCCCCCCTTTCAGTTTTTCCTGGAGTCAAATCACTGGCTCTTCATATAGGGGATTATATTGAGTTCTGAGGACCATTAATTTTACTGATGACATACTATTTTTAACATAACCAAGGAGGCTTTTAACTAAGCAAGGCCCTACTGTTATACCTATTAGAAGCAGGAGGAGAGGCCCTGTTACTGCTCAGATCAGGGTTGTGAGCCAGGGGGACCAAGAGAAGAGGGGTTGATACCAATTTCCCAAGGCTTGTCTTTGCAGCTCTCTTTGTTTTAGATTGTCTCTTACCAGGGCAAGAGTGTCTCAGATGACCCCGGATTGGTTTGCATAGAAACAGCACATTTCTCCCAGGGCCATGAATAGCCCTCCCTGCTTCACGAAGAGGAGATCAAGTCCCCTCCTGTTTTGGAGCACGACCTCGTCTAAGGAACTGACTTGCTGTTCTAGGTGGGATATGCTCAACTCCAGGAGTCTTAGGTCCTTATCAACATATTTACTTAACTCTTTGAAGTTTTGGTCCCCAACAACCAGAGAAGCTATACTTATTGCTGTGGACCCTGCAATTCCTAGGCTAATGAGGAGGGGCACTAATATGGGGAGCCTCTTGATCGCCCGAGGTCTGAGAGTCCAAGGTGTTCTCGTCCCTTCATTTCTTCATAGATACTACCTGGGGTAGTATATGAACTAAGACACAGATTTCTGAGGTGTCCCTGAAGTATTCTAAAGCAATACAGGGTGTTATACCTTGCGTACAAGCAAACCAGGTGGTGGGGGGTGCAACAGCCATGTGGAGGTCTTCAGAGGTTTTTGGATTGGAGATACTTATTGCAGAGGTGGTATCACATGACATTTCTTAGGGAGATTTACTCATATTATAAGAGGGAGAATAAAGGCAAGATCCACGTCCTTGAAGATCTCCCAGAGTAAGGGCCGAGTTCTGTCCCCAGGGACGTAATCCTAAGGACTGAGCTGTAGCGAGGTTAAGAACGTGTACATGCTTTTCAGTGTTGCCTATTGAGGAGTTCACTGCAATTCCTACATTAAAAAGGGGTCAAAGGTCTAGGTATAGCCAGCAGTCCCTCGTTACTTCAGGGCGAGCGGCATTTGCAAACTGGTAAACAGTGGATAGCATAGGGAGGAAATGATTTTCATTTCTGGGCGCCAATGCGGTAGGTAGGGGAGCAGGACCTGCCCCAAAATTGTAGGGTAGGTAGAACCAGACGCCTGGGGCGGTTGGGTTGGGGGGAGTTCAGAAGGTTCAGGTTTTTGGAGAATCAAGTTACTGTTGGGGCCCATAGGATTTAGGATGTGGGGGATGGCCTGCTTTTGAATAGTAAACAGCATGCCGGGATTGGGTCCTTCAGCATACATTCTGAGCCCCCACATTTTTACCCGTTTCCCATACCTGGTGGATGCTGAGGGCATCCCAGAGTATTATAATGAGTTTAAGTGTCTTGCATGTTTGTATTTGGCTGCATTGGGAAGCAGGCTTTTTCCTACGTAGGCTTATGTAGGGGATCTTGGTTTTTCCAAGGAGCAATAGTTTCGCACTCCCATGCAGCACAGTGGTATTGTCCTGCTTTGTGGCAACGGGCTGGTCCCCATGCCGGGCAAGCATAAAAACCAACAAATTTAAGTCCTTTTTCATAAGCTAGGGTGCCACATTAATCAGTGTGTGTGCCCTGAGGGTTAGACCTGGCCATAATTTACAAAGGTCAAAATTAAAGACAGGCTGCCCGCTTCCTCTGTAGGTGGCAATTACGGTCCCAGTGACGGTATTTCTCAGTTCCCAGGAATAGTTCCCTGGAGTATAGGGATTACGTGGGTTAGGCCAATAGGCCTCAAGCTGGGGAAAGTATGCAAGGAATATGATTAAGATACTGGGGCCCGCAAAAGTCTTATCTTTAGAGGATCTACTCCAGTAGTTGGTTTGATGACTTTCTATGTCTCCAGGGGCGAGGTGGTGGCTGCCTTTACTTGTGAATGATGAATCCAAGGGCAGATACTGCTGACTTTGATGACTGTAGGAGTAGTAATGATTACTATGTGGGACCCTTTCCACCTTGTAGGGAGAGCCTCAGCTTTGTGCCATTTTATCCAGACCTGGTCACTGGGCTGGAACAGGTGTGGATGTTCCGGAACCGGTTTCCAGAAGGCTGCCTGCATGGTCTCAGTGACAGCTTTCTGAACTCATTGAAGAGCCTGCAGTGACTGAAGCAAATTATGATTAGACGGTTCTAGTGCTTTTTCCAATCCAATTTTTGGAAGTAACGGCGGGGGCTGTCCAAACAGAATTTCAAAGGGGGTTAGAACCTTGATGTAGGGGGTACACCTGGCCCTTAAGAGGGCATAGGGAAGGAGTGTTACCCAACCTTCACTGGTCTCCAGGGTTAATTTGGTCAAAGTGTTTTTAAACATCCGATTCACTTTTTCTACCTGTCCTGAACTCTGGGGATGATAAGCACAATGTAAGTTCCAATTGATCCCCAAGGTTTTTGCAATACCTTCAGTAAGTTTAGAAATAAATGGTGGGCCATTATCTGAGCCTATTGAGATAGGTACACCATATCTTGGTATGATGTCATTTAAGAGTTTCTTTACTGTTACAGAAGCAGTTTCAGTTTTTGTAGGAAATGCCTTGACCCATTCTGAGAACGTGTTTACTAAGACCAATAGGTATTTATATCCATATTGCCCAGGTATGACTTCTGTAAAGTCTATTTCCCAATGTTTCCCGGGGGTTAGTCCCCTCTCTCAGACCCCTTGGGTGGATACACTGACCTTAGCATTATTAGTCTACTGGCATGACACACAGCCTTGAATGAGCTCCTGGTCAAGCTGGTCCAGATGAGGGAGATAGAATTCTTTTCTCACAAGTTCGGTCAGTTTTTTCCTTCCCAAATGAGTACCTTCGTGGAGCTGCCTTAGGACTTGTTGTCCCAGGACTCGAGGGAGAAAAGTTCTGCTGTCCTGAAGTTGAAGCTATTCATCTGGGTATGAGGTTGTCTGCAATTTTTGTGTAGCGAGGAGGTCCTCTTCTGTATATTTTGGTGGCTCACATAGAACCGGAGGAGGCAGCACCAGCAGGCAGGTGGTTCTGCGGTAAGCAGCTTCTCTGGCTGCTTGATCTGCTTTTCTATTTCCTATTGCCTCTTTTGAGTTTCCTTTTTGGTGGCCTGGGCAACAGATGACGACCTGTTTGGGGGTCCATACTGCTGCCAGGAGGTCTAAGACCTCTGTTTTATTTTTTATAGTTTTCCCCTCTGCAGTGAGCAATCCCTGCTCCCTATAAATTGTCCCACGAACGTGTGCAGTTGCAAACGCATACCTGCTATCAGTGTAGATGTTGACAACTTTTCCTTCACCTGCTTTTAGGCCCTTGGTTAGGCAATCAGTTCTGCATTTTGGGCCAATGTTCCCTGCGGAAGAGGCTCAGCCCAAATAGTTCCCTGTAGAGAGACCACTGCTGCCCCTGCATACCTTACCCCATTCTGGATGAAACTGTTGCCATCCGAGAAAAGCGTTAGGTCGGGGTTTGTTCTCGGGACATCAGTTAGGTTCCAGCGCAGCTCCTGGAACTCAGTTGTTTCATAACAACAATGTGGCGACCCCATGGGACTTTCTTCCAGTAGTAAAGTTGCGGGGTTCAAGCTGGGGGTATGCTGGAACTTGATGCAGGGTTGATCTAAAAGCAGCGCTTGATAGTGAGTTATTCAGGCGTTCGACATCCATTTGTTAGGGGCCCCTCAGAGTAAAGACGCCACTGCATGTGTGGCTGTGACAGTCAGATTCTGCCCCAATGTTAGTTTGTCTGAGTCCTTTACTAACATGGCAATGGCTGCTATAACCCGCAGGCAGGGCAGCCAGCCCGAGGCTACCGGGTCCAGTTTTTATGACAGGTAGGCGACTGGCCTGTTCCATGGGCTGAGCTTTTGGTTTAGGACCCCCAGGGGATGCCTCCTCTTTCATCCACATAAAGGTGGAAAGGTTTTTAAATATCCAGCAAGGCCAGGGCCGGAGCTGAGACCAGGGCATTTTTAAGGGCTTGGAAAGCTTTGTCCCCCTCTGGTGTCCATTTAAAATTAGCCTCTGGTTCCTTGGTTATTTCGTAGAGGGGTTTTGCGAGTTCAGCAAACTTAGGGATTCATAGTCGGCAGTATTCTACAGCTCCCAAGAATTCCCGGACCTGCCTTTTGCTTCCTGGGGCTGGGATGCCTGCTATAGCCCGGATGCGGGGGGCAGTCAGGGATCTTTTACCTCCCTCGAGGTTATACCCAAGGTATGTGGCTACAGTCACACAGAACTGAGCCTTTTTTGCTGATACCCTATACCCCAGAGTCTGAAGTTTTTTAAGCAGGTGCCTGGTGGCATGCAGGCACTCACCTTCTGATGTGGCTATGATTAACAGATTATCTACATACTATAGTAGAGACACTTCAGGGTGCTGTTGCCAGAAAACTTGGAGATCTTGGCGGAGAGCGTCATCGATCAGCGTGGGAGAGTTTTTAAATCCTTGTGGGAGTCATGTCCAGGTTAACTGACCATTTTCCCCCTTTTCTGGATCTGTCCATTCAAAAGCAAACAAGGGTTGGCTCTGCTCAGCCAATGGGATGCTGAAGAAGGCATCCTTAAGGTCCAGGACAGTGTATATCTGCCTCTCTGGAGTTAACCCGCTGAGGAGGGTGTACAGGTTGGGGACTATGGGATGGATATCCTCCACTCGCCTGTTGACCTCCCTGAGGTCCTGGACAGGGTGGTAGTCTCCTGTGCTCACTTTTTTGGCAGGAAGAAGCAGGGTGTTCCAGGATGAGTGGCATGGCACTAGGATTTTAGCTTCCCGGAGACGCTGGATGTGGATTGCTCTGCCTTTTCAGGCCTCTGGGGATATAGGATACTGTTTTACCCTAATGGAGGTTGCCCGACTTTTGAGATGTACAACGACTGGCGGTTGATGGGATGCCAGCCCAGGGGAGTTTAATTAGGCCCAGACTTGGGGAAACTCAATCTGCAGCTGGGTCAGAACTATGGCATTTGAAGAGTCAAGAGGGGCCCCACCTTCTGTTAACACGTATTCCTCACTTAGGGGAACAGTAACAAGAATTTTTGATGCCCCAGGTGGGTTTAGGCTTACTGCTGCTGTCGTTTCCTTAAAACCTATGTTGGCCTTAAGCTTGTGTAAGAGGTCATGTCCCAGGAGTGGGTACAGGCAGTCTGACATACTAGGAATAAATGAGTTACTTCCCCTTTCCCCAAATTTATTGTTCTTTCAGTGGTCCAGGGGCATAATTGAGTCCCGGTTGCCCCCTGGACCAAGGAATGCTTATTCTGTAGCAGGCCATTGTACTTTTGAAGGACTGAATACTCTAAGAAGTGGACACTAAGAAGTGGACAGGGCTTACCCCCACTGTAAGTTTCACCCTGTGCTCTGGGGGGTATTTGATAGAACTCTGGCCCTGTCAGTCAGTTTGTAATTGAAGCACAGGAGTAGATTTTGGTGGGCACCCCCCCAGAGGGCACTCTTGTGGTTGGGGTGGCCTATCTGAGCAGTCTTTTACCCAGTGCCCAATTTTTTTTACAGTAGGCGCATTGATTTTTTGTTAGTGGAGTTTTTTGCCTGGTGCTGGTTCCTCTTTTCCCTGTTGGCTGCTTGGGTTTAACTTCCTGTAAGGCTGCTGCTACTACTTTGGCCATCTTTTTGGTTTGTTGGTCTTCAAACGAGTTCCTGCTATTATAGACCTTCTGGGCTACTTCAGTTAATTTTGATAAACTTTTCCCTTCAAATCCTTCAATTTTCTGCAATTTCTTTCTTATATCAGGGGCCGACTGGGATACAAAGGTTATAACTAAAGCCCTTCGATTTTCTGGGGCCTCTGGGTCTATGGGAGTATATGTCCGATAGGCCTCCATAAGGTGTTCCAGAAAAGCCGTGGGAGATTCCTGTGGGCCCTGAGTTACCTCACTTACCTTGGACAAATTTGTGGTCCAACTGGCAGCGGCACGGAGACCCCCCCATTAGAGTCCGGCAATAGGTGGTGAGACACTCCCTACCGTGATCGATGTTCGGGTTCCAATTAGGCCTCTCAGTGGGGAAGACATGGTCCACACGGTCCTGCTCTGCCAGTCTGCCATCTGGTCCCAGGACCAATTTCCTTGCCTCCTGATGGATTCATTCTCTTTCCTCCGCAATAAAAAGGGCTTGGAGGAGCTGTTGGCAGTCATCCCAAGTGGGCTGGTGGGTGAAGAAAATAGTTTCTAAAAGGCCTATGAGGCTCTGAGGTTTTTCGGAGAACACCAGATTTTGTTGTTTCCAATTGTAAAGATCACTAGTAGAGAAAGGGACATAAACCATAAAGGACTGGCCTCCCGAACCTCCCACGTCTAGTCCTGGGGCCTGTCTCAGGGGGAGGACTGTGGGAGTTTGTGGTTCTGAGGTACCCAAAGACGAGTTGGGGCTAGTCGGTTTATCGGGGGTGGTTGGGCCCTCAGGAGATGCATGGGGAAGAGGGGGATAAAGGGGCTGATATAAGGACCCACTCCTGGTGAGTGACAGGCTGAGAACCTTGTGGGTTCTCTGCTCCCGCTCAGATGTAGAGTAGGATGGGGGAATTTCATCGTCCTCCAGTGGATTCTGGAGGACTGGAGGTTTGGCTTTTGGAGTTTCCTGTAGGGCTAAAACACGAGAAGAATTAGCTCTCTTTTCAGCTTTCTTTATCCATGATGGCTGCTGCATAACCAGGAGGTACCAGGCAGTGAAGTATGGGATCTGGTCTGGGTAGTATCGATAGATGAACTGTCGGACCTTCCCCACTATGGCAGGGTTGAAGGTCCCCTCCAGCGGCCAGCTGCAATTAGTAAATGTGGGCCAGTCAAGGGAACAAAAGGTGGTTAGGCTTCCTTGGTTTACCTGATAAACTGACTGCTGTGCCATTCCTTGGAAATCCTTGAAGTGACACAAAACCAGTTGCAGAGGGGTATCAGGCTTAGAGCACTGCTGCCCCATAATGTCAATAGCAATGACAGACACAGCAGTGACTAACACTGAACAAATAAAGACAATAACACAAACTGAACAGACAGACCTAACTGCCCAAGGGCAAAACCAGAGGGCCCAGTGAATTTCACTGGGACCTCAGACTCAGGAATTATTGCTGCATTCAGCTTTCCTGTGGGTCCAACCAGAAGTGTGCACAAAGAAAACAGGAACTTAACTCACCTCTCAGAGGGCTCTGGGGACATTGTGAGTCTGCCAGAGATGACAATCAGTCATTTGCAAGTCCACAGACTCACCAGGCCTGCCGAACACTGAGGTTTGCGGGTATGCAGACCCACAAGGTCAACTGGTGATTGGGGCTGGGAATTAATCTCTCAGATCTCTTGGGCAAGCCCCCACATGAAATAGGGTCTGAGCGCTTAATTCACAGACTCCAACACCAAAAGTATAAGTTATAAAAAGGAGAGGTTTTATCAGCCAAGAGCTGGGCCGGCAGCCACTTCCCTGTTGGACATAACAGTCCCACAGCAAGAGGCATCCATTAGCTATAGGGGCTTGCTTAAATGGGGAAAAACCACATTGGGACTTTCCAAGTGGGTCAAACCACAACATCCTGGAGGCCTAGGTACCTTTCAAGCAGTGCTGGCAGGGTTCACAGAAGAGAAAAAAAAAGCTGTTAAACAGTGTAAACTAGCCAGCAGGTGCTGTTGCCAGTTTCCAGGAAGGGACCTTTTTAACTGTGCAAAGGCTGAGTACATGTTTAACTGTGCAAAGGCTGAGTACATGTTTAACTGTGCAAAGGCTGAGTTTGTGCTTAGCCTAATTTTTGACATTGTAGATGTTTTTTTAAGCCCCTTTTCACAGTAATAGCAATGACATTTGTAAGCTCTATTGGAAAAAACTGATAGGCCGGGTCTTAACCTGCAGGTTTCCACAGTCTAAATTAGGCAGATTTATGCCAAGTAATATGCTGGGTTTTTTCCCTTGCTTCCTCTAACAAAAGCTAAGCACATTCCTTGGAGAAGCCCCCTGCAGCCTTGGAAACTAAGCAGATTAAATGGACAGAACTCAGTCTTTTCCATTGTGTGTTGCTAATAAGATAGCATTAATCTTGAGCTTAATAACAGTGAAATTTGGGCTGTCGTTCCCATAAGGCATGCATTGTAGAGCCTCACAACCCACACCCTGTCCCCACAGGCCCTCGGAAGTCCTGAGCCAGAAGGAGGCAGTGGGGCAGAAGAAGGTCCCTGCGGGAGAGTGAGCTGGGTCTCAGGTGACAAAGTAGGACACATACCTGGGCTTTGTGCAAGGAAAGGGATGGGCATTGTGAAAACTTGAAGGCAAATTTATTTTCCCTTCAAGGCCAGTCTGAAATAACTGGAAAAAGAAAGAATTCCCTTCCAGAGTTGAAGTTTTTATTGGCGATGCTCTTTGAAAAGTCACCAGTCAGAGGAGTGAGAGCCTGACCTTGGGGTCAGGGGAACTTGGGGCCAGCTCAGTGAGTGGATTCGTGGGCTGTTGGGGAGGGGTCAGCATGGGGTCTGCCTCCCTTCTGCAGCTCTGGGCTGTGCTCACACATCCACACACACTGTTTTGTTAATGCAGAGTCTCACTCTGTTGCCCACTCTAGAGTGCAGTGGCACAATCATAGCTCACCGCAGCCTTGACTTCCTGGGCTCAGGCAATCCTCCCACCTCAGCCTCCCATGTTGCTGGGACTACAGGTGCCACCACCATGCCTGGTTAATTTTTAAAAATTTTTTGTAGTGATGGGGGTCTCACTATGTCACCCAGGCTAGTCTCGAACGACTGGCTTCAAGTGATCCTCCTTCCTTGGCCTCCCAAAGTGCTGGAATGACAGACGTGAGCCACTGCCTCCAGCCCAGAAACACTTTCTGGGAACCCACAATCTCTGCACATGGCACTATGCAAGGTCCTGGGACCATAGGAGAGACAGAAGTAGACACAGCCCCTGCCTTCAAGTGAGCTTGTTTGAAAAAACACAAAGTCAATACTAAAGAGATTGAGGCGTGTGAACACCACCCCCTCATAAGTTTTAAGAGCGTTTCACAGGCTGCTTGGTTCATACGCCAGTAAAGTATTGTCAGTGCAACTGGCCAGATGGAATGGTGGATTTTCCCCTGAAGCAGAAGGTGAGATGATGCCGAGGGGGACGCCAGGGGCAAGTGGGCGTGCACCCCAACCACCTTCCCTCCCCGCTCTGGCTGCCTTTCTTCCCATAAACGTTTACGGGACATCTGCCTGGTGACCAGTGCCGAGGCAGCAACACTGAGCGA
This sequence comes from Carlito syrichta, assembly GCF_000164805.1. Lineage (NCBI taxonomy): Eukaryota > Metazoa > Chordata > Mammalia > Primates > Tarsiidae > Carlito > Carlito syrichta. The sequence goes on from NW_007247211.1 coordinate 114,641, forward strand.
GCCATCCTTGGCCTCCAGCCTGGTGTGGGGAGCTTGCAGCAAGTGTGCAAATATCAACAAAGATGCCATTGTGGATTGTGGCTAGAGCTGGGAAGGACCGGGGAGTGGGACCCAGCCCGAGGTAAAGAGTGTGGGATAAAGTCATGCTGAGGAACTGACTTTATGCCAGTCTCTCTCCGCCTTGGCAATTCTTTGGTGCTGAGGCCATCCGGTGCACTGTGGGATGTTTAGCACCACCCCCATTAGTGACCGCCAGAAACACCTTCCGACGTTGCCAAATGTCCCTTTCAGGGCAAAACTGCTCCTGATTGAGACCCACTGAGTTAGGCTGGAACCTGGGCCATGAGGAGGTCATGGAGAGAGTTTTGATCCGAGGGTCTTGTGGGTCAGGGTGAGGAACTTGGATTTTCCTCTAAGGAGAAAGCAACTGGGGTGACATGATCCACTGTGAATTTTGAAAAGATCACGGAGGCCGCAGCACAGAGAGGAGTTGGCTGTGGAAAGTCACAGCAGGAGGCAGCTACAGATGTCCCCAGGCACAGAGAGCCTGAGTTGGAGGTTGGGGGTCGACACTGGAGGTGGCATCTTCAGAGAAGAAGGCCCAGACCTTGCTGGTGGGTTTAATGTGGGACTCCAACCCTGGGCAGCACTGGTGAGGTGGTGACATTTGCTGGGGGATAAAGCCTGACTGCATGCCGGCTTGCTGGTGGCTCTCATTAGAACATGTGGCTTGGGCTAATGTTGGATTTGAGAAGACAGAATCCTCGGGGTCAGGGCTCTCTTTCCCCACCGTGATTCTGACTGATGGTGTTTCTCTTAAGCTAGGGTTTCTGCTCATAAACCTAGGAAGGTAGAGAACGCTGCACTGATTAATGAATGAAGACTGGCCAGGCATAGTGGTTCATGCTTGTAATCCCGGCCAGGCATAGTGGTTCATGCTTGTAATCCCAGCACTCTGGGTGGCCAAGGAAGGAGGACTGCTTGAGCTTAGGTTTGAGACCAGCATGGGCACCATAGTGAGACTTCGTCTCTACAAAAAAATTAAAAAGAAATTAGCTGGGGATGGTGGTGCACCCCTGTAGTCCCAGCTGCTCGGGAGGCTGGGTCAGGAGGGTCACTTGAGTCCAGGAGTTGGAGGCTGCAGTAGACAATCATCATGCCACTGACCTCCAGACTGGGCAATAGTGCAAGACTTCAATTCCAAAAAAAAATCAATCAATAAAAGAATGAAGGCTAATCTTGGCTGGACGCTAATGCCTCACTTTCAACTCTCAAAGCCACGGGTGATGCAAACCACTCAGTGTAGTCACGGAGTCCTGCCTTTCTTGGCCAGGCATCACTGAGGCACAGTCGCTGGGTGTGCACGGCACCTAGCCCGACCTGTTGACGGTTGGAGAGTAGCAGGCAGCCTGGAGTTTGGGACCTGGGGGCTGGGCTGCTGGTGAAATTCAGTGTTGTCAGGGGCTGGCTGCGCAGCAGGAATGTGCACTCGCATGATCACAGGGGCACCAGTGAGGCCTGTTTGCGAGCTTGTTTTTAATTGCATGGAATGTGGTTATCAGGACTTTAGATTCAGGGCTGTGAGCATGTCATTAGGCGGAGGGCTGAGCTGGCACCAGCAGGTGGGACACAGGTTGTGTGTTGCGTCTGCGTGTCAGTGTCGCCAGCCCTGTCTGTGTGTTTTTCCTCTGAGTCTCTGGGCCCAGGTGAAAATAGCTACCCTCCTGTGGTGTGATTTTTGTCTTCTCTCTGGGTCTGGATCCCCCTCCGTGCGGTAGCGATGTTCCAGGAAGGGGTGCCTGGAAGACGGTCCTGACACAACTGGCCGGGGTCAGGACGGGGTCAGGACAGGGTGTCAGTCCCCAACCAGTCACCCTGTCCCCACCCCAGTGGCCCTCCCCAGCCCAGCGAAGGAGGTGCTTCTTCTTAGAAGCAGATGCAGATGAGGGTCTGTGGGTGCTTGTTGGAGACCCTGGGTCTCTTGAAGGCCCTGACTTTAAATATCCTGTCCTACCCGTGGACAAGTTCACGTACTTACTGAAATCCACATTCTGGCATTTGGTTCTGAAGACACAGACCCAATTCTCATCTGGGGATGGACTCTGTTCCCTGCTTCCTGGTGTCTGATGTGGGGCCACATGAGGCCGTCTCTGGAAAGGACAGAATGGCCCATGCAGTTGCATCCGGAGCCAGGGTGGGGCTGGCCTTGGCGCCAGCAAGTGCTCCAACTACCAGCACTTCCTTTGGTGTTTTCTCGCTCACCTCCTGGGCTCTGCCCTGCACTCCTCTATGTCAGCACCAGGCCCTGTCTGCCCTCTGGTGCTCGGTGCTGCCTCAGGGCCTTTGCACATGTGCTTCCTGTTCTCCGAAACGCTCTCCCCTCAGAGCCACAAGCCTGCACCCCTGCCTTCTTCAGTCCTCCACCCCGTGTCATCTCGTGGAGGCCTTTTATGACCACGGCCTCCAACACTGCAGCCCTCCTCATCCCCATCCCCTCTCTTGTTTGGGCTTCTCCACCATGCTTGTCACCGCCAGAGTTTCCTGTAATTAGTGTCTGTTTCTTGCTTATTGTCTGTTTCCTCAACTGCCTGGAAAGCTGGGGTTGTGCTTTTGTGTTTGTTTTATTTTTTTTAAAGATAGGGTCTCACTCTGTTGCCCAGACTGAAGAGCAGCAGTGCGATCATAGCTTGCTGCAGCCCCAAATCCCTGGGTGCTCAAGCGGTCCTCCTGCCTCAGTTTCCCAAGTAGCTGGGATTACAGGTGCACTTCACCACGTCCGGCTATTCTTTCATAGAGATGAGGTCTTGCTATGTTGCTCAAACTGGTCTTGAACTCCTGGGCTCAGGCAATCCTCCTATCCCGGCCTCCCAGAGTACTGGGATTATAGGTGTGAACCACTGCACCCGGCCTCAGTGTCAGTTCTTAAATGTGCTGAGTGCTCTACATGGGTCACTTTATTTAGTCCCCACAGAAATTCCATAAGATGAGTATTCTTTCCCTCTCTATTTTGCAGGTGAGGAAACAGACATAGAGAAGTCAAGTCACCTAATCAAGGTCACACAGTATTTGGATCCATACTGGTTTGGGCTCAGAGGTCCTCAGTCCTGACAGCACGCTGCCAGGTTCTCTTCTCCAAATCACACACACGGCCGGCCTGTGGGGTCTGTCCACCTCACTTCTCTCGGGAGCCTGTCCCTGCCCTGACACCCGGCATCTCAGAGGCAGTGTGAGTGGTGGTGCATTTGCTGATCATAGACCTGAGCTTTGGCACCTCCCCTGCTCCTGCTTCACAGGGCGGTCTTGGGCCATTGCTGCCCTTCCCAGAGCCCCTGGTAGGACGAGCATGGAGGTCTCCCCAGTCCAAGCAGACCTGGGTCTGTGGAGGACACCTCGGGGGTGTGAGCGAATGAGTCACCTCCTGGGCCTATCTGGCTCTGGCCTCCACCCGCCTGTTCCAGAAAGTGGCCCCTCCTGCCTGGCACTTCTGGGTTCTTCCTCTCACACCTGAGCCTGACTTCCCAGCTGCTGGTTGTGTGAGGGGTGAGGGGAGGAGGCCATGCTTGGGTGGTTTTCTAATCCTTCTCTAGGGCCGAGACCCAGAGAAGGACGAAAAGGCGAGAGCGCCCTCCCCACCCTGCCTGGCACAGAGGCATGGCAGGAGATGTGCTTCCTGATCCCGTGGGGTCTTTGTATAGAGGACATCTGCCCTCAGCCCCTCCAGTCACCAAACATGGGGACCCTCTTTATTGCTGACCCTAAAACTGTCTTGCTTGAGTTACAGTTCTCAGTTGAGAAATTCTTTTTCTTCTCGTGAAATGGAGGTTGATTAAGCCAAGCCAGCCAATGGCTTGAGCTGTTTCCCTCAGTTCACTCATTCACCCATTCGTTCATTCGTTCACTCAACATTTTTGTGCTAGGCTCTTGCCAGGGACTAAAAGAGAATACGAGTCAGGTCCCGGCATGCTTAAATTGGGTAATCAGAGGAGAGTTTAATTAATTTTCAGGCCAGGCGTGGTGCCTCATGCCTGTAATTCCAGCACTTTTGGAGGTGGAGGTGGGAGGATTGCTTGAGGCCAGGAGTTTGAGGCCAGCTTGGGCAACATCATGAGTTTGAGGCCACCTTGTCTCTGCAAAAAGTTTTTAAAGATGAGTAGGATGTAGTGGTGTGCACTTGTAGACCTAGCTACTTAGGAGACTGAGGAGGGAGAATCACCTAAGCCCAGGAGGTTGAGGCTGCAGCGAGCTGTGATGGTGCCACTGTACTCTGGCCTGGGCAAATGAGTGAAACCCCAACAAAAATAAATTTTGAAAGATACTATTTTCAAAGGTGAGGGCTGGGTATAGAAACACGAGGGCAGGTGCCACATCCTGGAGCTAGGAACGTGGGGAGGATGTCATCAACCCAGGCTGAAGAGTAGGGAGGACGTTCCAGCCCCAGAGGCAGCCAGTTGGGTGGAGAGGCCTCCAGCCAGAGCTGGTGACGTGAAGACCTTGACCTCACAATCTCCTCTCTAGCGGCTGAACCCCACTGATGGATTAGAAGGGTCAACCTCTCTGGGCTCTCAGGAGTGCAGAGAAAGGTCAAGAGGGGATACGGGAGGAAATACAGGGGGTTCCTAGCACACAGACCAGGGCAGCCTCTGTCCCAAATAGCTTGTGCCTCAGCAGGAGAGACAGTGGTGCAAAGATAAATGAGGTGACAGATGCTTCAGGGAGGATCTGAGCAAGGGACAAGAGCTTCAGGGTTAGAAAGGGTGCGGAGGAGTCGGGTTTCAAAGGCTGGCCAGGCTTCTTGGATGAAGTAATGTCTAAACTGAGACCTGCAGGATGTGGGGGCTCACGCCTGTGATCCCAGCACTGTGGGAGGCTGAGGTGGGAGCATTGCTTGAGCCCTGGAGTTTAAGATCAGCCTGGGCAGCATAGCAAGACATCATCTCTACAAAAAATAAAAAAATTAAAACTGAGCCAGGTATGGTGGTATACAACTCTAGTCCCAGCTATGTGGGAGGCTGAGGCTGGAAGATCACTTGAGACCAGGAGTTAGAGGCTGCAGTGAGCTAGGATTACACCTCTGCACTCCAGCCTTGGAAACATAGTGAGACCCTGTCTCTAAATAAATAAACACTAGCTGGAGATCTGTGCTATGAGTAGGAATTAGCCAGAAAGAGAGGGTGAAGGGGAAAAGTGCATAGAGGCAAGCATGTGCCAGATGAAGGCTGGCCAGGAACACAGGACTCTGGGAAACTGTGAGTAACAGAAGAAATCATGTAAAGTGCAGGATGGAGGTCGAGAGAGGAAGTGGGCCCAAGGAGAAGGTCTTAGGGCGTGAAGAATTTTTTTGCCAGATTAAGGAATCTGAAATTTTGTCTAAGGCCAATGGTATACTTTTACAAGGTTTTAATCCAGGGAGTTATATCCTTGTATTTGTGTTTTAGAAAATCACTGATGGGAAGGCGAGAGTGGGTTAAAGGTGGGTGGATTAGAAGGGGTTTATCTCTTTCATCTCAAGGAAAGATGGCAGCAGCTAGGGTGAACCGAGAGGAGAGGGTGGGAGGAGGGGCCAAGGAGGAACACTGGATGGGGTTTGGGGTTGGGCGTGGTGGGAGGGAGCTGAGTCCTGGGAGTGGTGATGTGGGTCACTGAGAAGGAGCCTGGTGAGGAGCCACACAGGAATGTGTGCTGGGAGGACAGGCATCGTGGGGGCAAGTGGGGGGCTCAGAAATGGTCCAGACTGAGACTGTTGAGGTGATGGGACTAGCAGGATATCCAGCTGGACCTGCTAGTACGTTTTTTAAAAAGGTAGAGCCAGAGTCTTGCTTGACAACCCAGGCTGGAGTGCAGTGATGCAATCACAGCTCGCTGCAGCCTCAACCTCCTGGACCCAAGTCATCCTCCTGTCTCCGCCTCCAGGGAGCCAGTACTACAGGCACACTGGGCTCTGTTACTGCTCTGAAGGAATTGCTCAGAAGAGGTCTGTGTGAATCCAAGGGATGCCTCAGAACACTGACCTGTTATAGGATGGCTGGAGGCAGAGGGCTCACCAAGGAGACAAGAGTGGCCCGAAGAAGGAGGAGACCTAGAACAGTAGGAGGGACAGAGGCCTCTGAGAGAGGATGCTGAGATCTCAGAGGAACAGGAGGGGTGCAGCCACATCTGAACATCGCTGAGCGGCCCACGTACAGGAGCCTGCTGACTGTGGACTTTCCTTTCTCTTTCCAGGTTTTTTCGTCACATACAAAGGGGAACCCCCTGAAACACAATTTACTTATAAAAATTGTGCACTTGTTCTTACATGTTTAAGCTTCAGTCACCTTCCATGTACTCTTTGATAGATACAATATGCTTATCGAGATGGTTTTCCCACTGCTCAAAACAGTTTTTGAACTCATCAATTTTGATACCTTTCAGTGCTTCTATCATTTTGTTTCACCTCTTCCTCATTGGCAAAATGGTTTCCTTTGAGGACTTTTTTCATCCAGGGAAATAAAAAAAAAATAGGGAAGGTAGGGCATGGAGCCATGCCATTTTTTGGTCAAAATCTGCTGAACACTCAGCGCGATGTGGGCAGGAGTGCTTGTAAATCACCCATCAAGAAATGGGCAAACAGTTGAAAGAACCCCCCCATTCACTGAAGCTGAACGCGGCCTCTCACAACACTAGCTGGTACACCAAGGCAGACAGACTCCTAGAACACTATACTACAAGGGGCCCGCCTTTCAAAAGATAATTCAGGTTTTTGGGGGTCCCCCTTGTGGATAAGAAGCATTTCCTGGGCATCTGCAGCATACTCAGCATTGGCTGCAGTAACCCCCATGTTTGTAGGTGGGAGTCCTAACCCCTGTGCCTCAGAGCCTGGCCGTGTATGGGGACTGGGTCTTCATCCATCTGCTAGGGCCGCCATAGCAAGATACACAAGCCAGTGGCTTAACTACCACAAGCTCACTTTTTCACAGTTCTGGAAACTGGAAGTCTAGACCCAGCTGCCAACAGGGCCAGTGTCTGGTGAATCGCTCCCTGGCTTGCAGACAACTTCCCTCTGTGTCCTTACCTGGTGACTAGAGCGAGTGAGCTCTCTGATGTCTCTCCTTATAAGGATACTGAGCCTGGCTGGGCGCAGTGGCTCATGCCTGTAATCCCAGGGCTCTGAGAGACCAAGTGGGAGTATCGCTTGATGCCAAGAGTTCTGGATCAGCCTGGACAACATAGAGAAACCCATCTCTACAAAATATATATATAAATATATGTGTGTGTGTGTGTGATATGTATATGTGTATGTGTTTATATTTATGTATAATAATCCTATCAGACCAAGGCCTTACCCTCATGACCTCATCTGACCCTAATTTCTTCCCAAAGGCTCCACTTCCAAATACCACTAACATATGAACTTTGGGGGAGACACACACATCCAGCACACAACACCTCCCGGTATTTACTGTCTCATATACGGTCACAGAAGGGTCATCTGGGCTCTCTGCCACCTGGCTGAAGACACTTCCCACCACTTTTGCTGGCAGATGTGGTTCTATGACAAGATTCCACCCAACAGAATGCGTGGAGGTGAGGAGACGTGTCCGCCCTGTGGAACCACCATGCAGACCGGGAGGCAAAAGCAGCCTTGTGCTGAGGCTGCAGAGCGACAAGCCATCCCCTGGCACAAGCGGCCCGCGCTGACGTGCTCTGCCCTCGTTTGGACTGTTATTGGAGAGAGAAGCCCCTCTGTGTTTAATCCAGTGTCACTTTGTTCCCGGTAACAGCAGGTAAACGAGTATTCTAAGAATAGTGCAGGGTAGTGCTACACTGCGGAGGGATGTCTGGCTTGTACCATGCCCCAAGATGACTGCTAATTCTTGTCAGATGAAAGATGGAAATTAAGAAAAAAAGCTCATTTACTGGGTGCTTCCATGCTCTGGGTGTCATGGGAGGTCCCTTGGGTGCTGGAATTACTTTATCTACTTCTCACCATGGCCTTATTAGCCTTGAGCTAGCGATGAGGACACTGGGGTTCAGAGATGTTATGTCACCTCCTCATGGGAACACATGGGTGGCAGAGTCAGGACTGGAAGGTATAGGTTGGTGGCTCTTAACCAGAATTGACTGTCCGCTAGGAGACATCGGGCCATGTCTGGTTGTCACAGTGGGGGTGGGGGAGGGTGTGCTTCTGAGAGCAGGGATGCTGCTCGCCATTCAGACATGCACAGGACAGTCCCCCAGCCACAAAGCCAGTCTACACAAAGCTTGACCTCCTTCAGTGACACTGAACGGGGAGGTGAACCTAAGAGGATGTCGTGAAAAGAGGATGTGTGAGAGGACATGTTCTGACAAGCTCACTGTAGGAAGCTGAGGCGAGAGTGTGGGAAGGCTGGGCTGGAGAGGGCACTGAAACAAAAGAGATGGTTAGGAAGCTTGGATAGCCCAGGGGAGGGCAGGAGGGACCTGGGGGTGGGTGTCTGGCTCCCTGGAGGAAGGGAAGTAAGGACGGCCCCAGGGAGGGAAGGAGGGACCTTTGGGGTGGACAGCTGAGTCCATGGGGATGGAAGTGAGGACGGCTCAGGGGAGGGCAGGAGGGACCTGGGGGTGGATAGCTGGGCCCCTGGAAGAGGGGAAGTGAGGATGGCCCAGGGAGGGCAGAAGGGAACTGAAGGGTGGATAGCTGGCTCCGTGAGAAGGGAAGTGAGTGCAGTGGCAGGAGCTTGACCGAGAACACGGAGGATGAGAGGCAGGGAGAGGGCACAGACACGTTAGCAGTGGCCTGTGTCTTCGTGCTGTTATCTCCCATCTTGGGAAGGACTGGATGCCAACCACGTGCTCCTTGGCCACACTGCAGCACCCCATCTTGGAACTCATGTGGGCGATTGGACTCCGGACTTGGTCCTCCCATGTGGGTCTGTTAATAGACTGCTTTCACGCATATTGGTTTGGTCTCATGTCAGGGCTGATGATGGCACATGCCCCATGGGGTCCCAAGGACTGAATGATGGCTGTGCAAACATACTCTGGATAATGCCTGGCACTCAGCATTATTGTCTGTATGGCTAGAGATTGACACATGTCACTCACTGAGGCATCTTGTGCGGGTGGGAGACATCCCTTCCCCGCTGTGGCAAACTAGCTTGGGGCATCATGGGATGGCCAGATTGGCATTTATTGTGGTCAGAGTGGCCAGGTGGACATTGGGATGACCAGAAAAGGTGGAGGCAGAGGCCCACATAGCACAGTGGACTGAGGCTGGGAGACACGGCCAGGTTGGGGAGGAGCATGGCAGAGAGGGGACGGAGGGTGGGCTCCACATGTTGGGGTGACGTGGTCCTCTATCCTGGATGAGGGCACGTCAGGTAAGAGGACACAGAGCGCCCGTGTGGGGGTCACAGACAGCCCTTGTGCAGGACACGTGAGCTTCCCCAGGGGCCAGCCTGGGTCAGGCAGGAGTGACTTACAGGGACCTGACCATCAACCCAGACCATCTGGTTGCTACTGCTCCGTGCCTTGTGCCTGTCTAGATCCTTGGTGCAATTCCTGGGCTCCTCTTTCCTGCAGGAAGTCTGTGGTGGCCACCACACAGGGTATGGGTGACATCTCCCTGTGTCTTTTTTTTTTTTTGAGTTGGAGTCTCACTCGGTCGCCCAGACTAGAGTGCAGTGGCACACTCCCAGCCACCGCAGCCTCCACCTGCTGGGCTATGGTGATCCTTCCGGCTCAGCCTTCCAAGTAGCTGGAACTACAGCACGCTACCACGCCCGGCTAATTTTTTTGATTTATTGTGGAGATGAGGTCTCGCCAAGTTGCCTGGGTGGGTATCAAACCCGCGGGCTCAGGAAATTCACTCACCTCGGCCTCCCAAAGTGCAGGATTACAGGCTGAGCCACTGAGCCTGGCCGTTCCTGTGTCTTCCCTGCTTTCTCTGGAGGGAGGACGGAGAGCTCTGCTTCTGTTGAATAAACGATGTCTTCACCAGCAGGAGGCAGTTGGAGACCTGGACCTCCTCCTGATGCCCTGGCTCTGTGGTGGGTCTGTCCTCCCAGGGAGGGGTGCCAGATAACACCAGGGTGGCAGTCAAGGCTCCAAGCACCTGGGCCATCCTCAAGGCCCATCTCTCACCTGCAGCCTCAGGAGCTGCACAAGATGCAGGTGAGCCCAAGGGCCAGCCTCATAGGGACTTTCCTGGCATCCTCACCTCTGTTCCTGACTCCTTTGTGAAGGGCTGTGCGGCAGGTGGTGGTGACTGGGGTGAGAGTGTCTTGTTGTTGGTGAAACACAGATATTAACACTTACCTCATAAAGGGCCATTGCACTACATGAAATAACAATACTTGCTGGCATTTGTGGGCTGCACGTTATGTGCTGGGATGTGCTCCAAGTACCCTTTTTGTATTATCTTGTTTAATAATTTAAATCCTTGCAATCACCCTATGAGGTAAGTAATGGTACCCTTACTTTACAGAGCAGGAATTGAAGACAAAGAAGCCAGAAAGTGAATGAGCCAGATGAAAACTTTGACTTCAGACTTTTTACTTTTCTTTTTTTTTTAAATGGTAATAGGGTCTTGCTATGTTGCCCAGGCTGGTCTCAAATTCCTGCCTGGCCTCAAGTCATCCTTCTACCTCAGTCTCCCAAAGTGCTGGGATTACAGGCATAAACCCTGTGCCAGTACAGAATTTTTGCTTGACTTAGCAACATCTGCCTCACTAGGGTGGGCGGTACCCTGCATGACTGGGTAAGGCCTGTGTGCTACTAAACCTAGTATCCAGCAAGTGAGATCTCGTCTGCGTTCTTGTCATCCAGGACTGGAGTCTGACCTGCATCTTTGTTTCTCCATAGTCCCTTGTGACAATAAGAGCTTGTTTTTGCTAAGCATTTCCACGTGCCAGAGACTGCACTGAGCCTCCAGTCCTAGCACATGAACTAATGAGGAATTGAATGAATGAGTGGATGAAAAGACCATGTGCCAGAGACTGTGCTGAGCCTCCAGCCCTAGCACATGAACTAATGAGATATTGAATGAATGAATGTAAAGGCCGCCTGCCAGGGACTGTGCTGAGCCTCCTGTCCTATTCAGTGAACTAATGAGGGATTGAATGAATGAGTGGATGAAATGACCATGTGGCATGAACTGTACCGAGCCGCTAGCCCCAGCCTGTGCAGAAGTGTGGGGTTGAACAAGTGGATGGAGAGGGGCAGGAGCGCTTGAATGGGGCACAGCCTATCTGAAGGAGGACTCCCCCCTTCCAGGTTGCCAGCCTGATATATAGCTGATGGCGGGGAACATGGCCCCTCCAGCCTCACTCTCAGGGTTCACTGTGTGTTCACTGTCTGAGAGCTGGTGTGCTGAGTGTGCTCATTGGATTGGAGAGGCTGTGAGGCAGAATCAAAGCTGACGACCTGCTGGGAGAGGCCCTTGACCACTGTCCTTTGCTTCTGGCTATGGCATCTCGGAGCAATCTGGTAAGAGGCACGGCTTCCCCACACCATCCCCACGCCGTCCTGGCTGCCCATCATCTGCCCAGCTGTGTCCCCAAAGAGAGAGAGAAGTGGCTGGCTCCACGGTTCCCCCAAAGGATTGAGACTCAGCAAACATGTCAATTTACCTCACGGTGCCTGTATCTGCTTCTTACACATGCCTGTCATCACTTCTTGTCCTACTTGAGGTGGCCCAAGAGGTTGCACTCAGTTTCCTTGGGAAAATGTGCTGGGAGTGGAAGGAGAAATGAGACAGTATGAGCTGTGGGGAGCCCACATATGCCTGGCCAGCTTCCGCAGGAAGTCAGGGTCTGAGAGGTTTGGCAGTTTTGGGGAGGTGCAGAAGGTCTATCCTTCCTAAGCTATGTGGTGTCAGCTGAGTTGCTTGACTTCTCTGAGCCATGCTCCTTTGGTTACAGATAACTGAAAGCTACTTGCTTTATCCTAATCCAAATAAAATGTTTACCAGGAAGAGTAAGAGGGGATGTCACAAATCCCAGGATCTGGCCATTCATCCAGGCTTCAGGAGACACAGTCAAAGGGTAGGTGGGCCTCAGAGCACAGTCCAGGGTGGGCAGGCCTCAGGGAACATGGTCCAGGGCTGGGGGAGCCTCAGGGGGCAGGGTTAAGGAGGGGTGGGCCCCTGTGAGCCAAGGCAGGCCTCTTGCTTCTGTCCATCTTTGCAGCAGTCTCTATTCCTGTGTCTCTCAGCATATCTGATTCCGCTTTCTCAACTGGCCTTTGGGAAGCACATGACCAGACACCAGACACCAATGTTCCAGTAATAAGGACAGATGTCTGTGTATCTGAAGCTGCCTTTCTGAGAAACAGACTGTACCCTAATCCCAAATCTGGTTTCTCCTTTGGCACCATCAACAAGGCCTGGCCTGAGTGGGGGTGGCCTCGCTTGGTACCCACAAGCCAGCAAGACCACCCCCCTTGTGGGTAGGCGAAGGCTCTGAGAAGACAGAATCACCCCAGTAGGTGTTCCATGCAGTCTCCAAGCTTCAATTTTCTCACATGGACTGGGGATGATGTTACCAACCTCATAAGAATGAAACGCAATCCTCTATACAAAGTGCTTCGTAGAGTGGTTGTCACACTGTAAGTACTGCTACTTGTGGAGCTGTTGTTCATATTCAAGACACGCCTTGATGGAGTCGGTAGGAAGACCCCCAAGGTGGGCTAGGGAGGGACATCTCAGAAGGGACAGGCTCAAGGGATGTGAGTATGGGAGTGTGTCTCCAGTCCCTTGTCTTCTGGGAGGACAGGGCTGAACAGCTGGGGAGGTGGCTGCTCAAATACTGTTCCCTTCAGGAGGCCTGACTCCTAACTCCAGTTGGAGGGCAGGGCAGTGCCGCCAGGTTGTGGGTTTGAGCTCTGAACCATCCTTTCATTCACTCTTTCATTGGGCACGTATGAACTGAACACCTACTGTGTATCAGGTATCATTCTAGTTGCTGGAGATGCAGCAGTGTTTGCAATCTGGTGGGAAAGGAAGACAATGAATAAGATTAATAAGTGCAGCCAGGTGCAGTGGCTCGTGCCTGTAAGCCCAGCAGTTTGGGAGGCTGAGGAGAAAGGACTGCTTGAGCCCAGGAGTTCAAACCAACATGGGTAACACAGTGAGAACTCGTCTCTATTAAAAAAATTATCTGGGCATGGTGGCACATACCTGTAGTCCCAGCTACTTGGGAGGCTGAGGTGGAAAGATCACATGAGCCCAGGAGGTTGAGTCTGAGGTGAGTTGTAATTGTGCCACTGTACTCTAGCCTGGGGGACAGAGTGAGATCCCAACTCAAAAAAAGAGAGAAATAAGTTAGAGATATAATATGTTACTGGCAAGTGCTACGCAGGGGACATAAAGCAGGAAGCGGCACAGGAAATGTCAACCAGGCAACTGAATGTCTGCATTTCAGGTGCCAGCATTTTCCCTGGAGGCCTGAGGTGCAGGGACCACTGGGGGTCATAGCACGGTCCTGGCTCTGAAGGCTCTGAAGCTTGCCTCTCCAAGGAGTGGTGTGAGGGGTTTTTATGGTGGCTGCAGCTCTTTCAATTTAGTGACCTGAAAGTCAAGTCCAAAAGCCATGCCTCTCCCTTCTTAGTTTTGAGGTACAAATTTAGGGATCCCGGGATGAGTTGCCAGCCCAGAAGAGTGTGGAAGAGCCAGGCCCATGAAGGACTGAACTCGGAGTCCCAAAGTACAGGTTTGAGTCCCAGCCCCATCAAGACCAAGTGGAAGCGAGGAGGGTGACACTAGTAAAATTTGGTTCCTGCACTGCTCGCTTCCTTTATTCTCTTGCAAGGCATCTCTTCAGACAGCAAATGAAACTCCTCTGTCAGCTCTGAGCTGTCCGTGTGACAAAGGCATGGGAGACGTCCATACTTCAGGTGTCACCAGTTTCGCTGCTTCCACTGGCTCTGACTGGGGATTGGCCTGATGGGAGTCTGTGGAGAAAGAATCTGAGTTCTCCTGGCTTTGGAAAAGGCATGCTCTGTTCTGTCAATGCGGGGGGCCTGCCAGCTATCTTGAAACCAGGTGGGGGCTGCTCCTGGGAGCCAATGACGCGAGTGCCTGAGCACTCCCTTCTACACTCCTGAACTGGTCTTCTACCCCTGTAAACCAGGCTACCAGTCCGTGACCTGTTAGGGACTGGGCTACACTGCAGGAGGTGAGAGGTGGGTGAGCCCGTGAAACTTCATCTGTATTTACAGCCACTCTCCTTCGCTCACATTACCGCCTGAGCTCCAGCTCTTGTCAGATAAGTGGTGGCATTAGATTATCAAAGGAGCGGGAGCTCTGTTGTGAACTGCGCATGCAAGGTATCTAGAAATAAAGTACACCATAAACATAATGCACTCGAATCATCCCCAAACCATCTCCCAGCCCCAGTCCATGGAAAAATTTTCTCCTATGAAACTGGTCCCTGATGCCAAGAAGGTTGAAGACCACTGCTACAGACCACCTTCCGGAGCAGCTCCTGAGCCAGGGGTGCTGATGTGCTGGTTGCTTGTATGGGATTATGGAGGAAGAATCACACACCATATAGTAGTTTTTTCCTCCAACTGAGGCTCAGTGATCAGAACTGTAGTTCACTTAGGAAGTTTTGGTTTTAGTTGCAAAAGCTGTGATGCTTAGAAACAATGAGACAGGGAATCTCAAGGTGAACCCAGCAGTGGCCGAGGGAAGGCTATGGGGGTGGTTTCATTAGGGCCACTTGAAGGCACAGCACTGCCTCACCCTAGATTTTGTGCAGAAGCAGGTGAGGTCAGAGTGGCTCTAGATGTTCAGTTTCTCTTTCTCGCCCCCCTGGCTGTCAACTGTTAGGGGCACTGTGGGTCATAGACACTGTTATGTTCCTGTCATCAAAGGCTCAAGACACATGGCCTCTGCCCTTGAGTTTCCATCTAATGGGAGATGCAAACATGTAAACTAATAATTAGATGTTCAACCCCTCTCTGAATACCTAGAGATTACTTTTAAAAATTCAAGCTGGAGACTAAGTGCGGTGACTCATGCCTGTAATCCCAGCATTTTTGAGAGGCCAAGGCAGAAGAATCACATGAGGCCAGAAGTTGAGAGCAGTTTCGGTAACATAGAGAAACCTCATCTTCACACACACACACACACATACACACACACACACACACACACACACACACAAAGTCGAGCATGGTTGTGCCTGGTTGTATTCCCAGCTACTCTGGAGGCTGAGGTGGGAGGATCACTGGGGCCCAGGAGTGGAGGCTGCAGTGACCCGTGATCATGTCCCTGTACTCCAGCCTAGTTGACAGAGAGAGGCCCCATCTCCAAAGAAAAAGAGAAAAAAATCAAGCTGAGCATTCTTAGAATAAGCTGATTTTCATCCAGGTCACCGCCCAAACACTTTGTAGATGAGAATCTTTCTTTGTTTCTGTAGCAAGATGTTCTACTGGTGGAAAGACTTGGTTTAAACATTTGCCATATTCTTACCCCATACCTGCCCATGTCAAAGCTCAAGGTTTCCCTTCTGAACGCCCATGCCAACCCCTCCATCCTGTTCTCTGCACCCATAAGTGGGCCCTCAAGGGGCACTGGTTCCCACTTGGAGAACATGGGATGTCGGGAGAGGATCAGGAGCTCTGCTTGGGCTCTCACTGCTGGGTCTGCACATACAACCACAGTGTCCCAGCATATCCCAGTTCCCATTCCTTGGTCTTCTCCATCCTGACACAAGTCTATTCTCAGCTTCAGGGCCTCAGCCAATGCTGGACCCCGTCAGCTGCCTGGAATTCACCCACAGCCGATTTTGCTACTGCCTCCTTGCTTGTCTACCTTGGAACAGCACCCCTTCACAGTCGGGGGTTGAAGATGGAGGCAAGGAAAACAGCTGCCACAGACAGTAATGGGGCTCCTGAGTCACGCTCTCAGTCCACATGGGACCTTCCCAGCAACACTCCAGGCTCCAGTTTCCACTCCCAACAGGGCTCCAGAGGCCACGCCCCACTGACTCTCAGAAATCCCGAAGGAGATACTCGAAGGAGTAGCCCCATGAGCCCGTGGAAGGAAACAGCAGCTCCAACCTGCAACATGAGGCTTTCGGTTGGAATCACAGAGTTCCTCTTCTTTATGTGGTACCTGGTAGAATTGTTGTATTGACTTTTAGAACACCCAGCTAAAGGAAAAGTCAACCAATAGGACCAGGAGGGAAAACACTCTATATTATGGGTTTTAAAATTCCAGCTCTGTTAGATTTAGATGAGAGGAAGGAAGGGAGGTCAGGGCTTTGCAGAGAGGTCCAACTCCGGGTGCCCAGGGGACCTAAATCTTCCCCTCTTTTTCATTGCTCCATCAGTGAATGTCTATGATGATGAGCCATAGGATATTGTTCAACATGGACTGTCTACTCCTCTTCCTTCCCTCAGGAGTGGCCTCTGGCCAAGGCTGGTCTCTAAAGCGTGTGCCTATTCCCAGTAACTAGACATGGCATGTAGGTGACCAAGCAAAGCTGAAAGCAGTGTGTTCGTTATGTGTAATCAATGTAATTGTAAGTGCCAGATAGGAATTTGATGAACTGACTTGCTTGCCTATGAAACTACTTACTGTACCATCCCAAGGCGCCAATTCTTTCTTTACCAACTGGCTGCCATTGGTACCTCCTGTAACTTCTAACAGACCAATGTCTCTCCCCGCTGGGTCTCTGGGTGACTTCTTTGGAACAGGTCAAGAGCCCTATGTACAAGCCCTCTCAGATTTGGGGTTGCTGCGTTACATGTACACATTACGACACACAAGAGCAGGTCCTCCTGCCTGGAATTTCCTGCCTGCTCCCCTCCTGTCCCCAGCCCGGGCCTCGTCAGCACCCGTGTACCCTTCAGACCCCAGCTCCCAGAGGCTTTTCTCCTTTGAATAGTGACAGGGCTTAAAATGCGAATTTCCTAAAAAACGCTTATGGGGGTGTGGCGGTTCAGCTCTTTCCTGAAAGCCACACTTGATGTGGATGGGAAGAGAGGGGAGAGGAAAAAGGAAGACTGAGGTTACTGAGGCACAGGGGCAGCAGCAGGAAGCTAGTCCCCCCGGGGGAGCAGGAGGGCTCGGGAAGGGGAGCCCAGCACCTCTCGGGTCAGTTTGGCTGACTTCCCCAGAGCTTAGGATGCTTAGAGTTTAAGTCAGACTGTTATCCTGGACATCCAGGAGGGAGTGCGGTTTCATCCCAGGTTAAGGAGCAATGATTGGTTCATAGGCTGATATCCAGGAGCCACTGAGCTGCTATGAGGTCTTTAAGGTTCTGATATCATGTACCTACGTGGTAGGACTAGGACCAGGTTCAGTTTAGGCTGAGGCTGTGGAGGCCCTGACCTCCCAGGGAGGGTGGATTGCCACATCCCAGGACACAGCTTCCCATACCCTGGGGCCTGGAACCTGGGACAGCCTGGAGTCACATGTCATGATTTCCTCTCTATCTTGTCCCAGTATTTCCTCTTATGTGTCACTTGACTACTGGCAATTCATTTCATCCCTTGGCTCTCAAATCCCTCATCTGTAAAATGGAGGTTAAAACAATAAAATATCTCATAAAGTGATGTTTACAAATCCAGTAAGAACAGTTCTGGCATATAATAGTCAACAGATGTTTCTCCTGTTCTAGGACCGCACTATCCTTTTGGCGGGAAAAAGGGAACTAAATGGTAGAGCCGGGGCATGGATTATGAGGAATGGGCTGGGGTTGTCCAAAGAAGGGTTTGGGGTTCAGTGGGAGGGCTGGAGGCAGAGGTAGTGTGTGGGATCCTCATCCTGGCTTCCAAGTTGAACGGTGGCAGGCCGAGAGTCTTAGTGACACACAAGGACACTGTGACTTATTTATAAACAATGCATGGCTAAATAAAGAGATAGCCAGAGGGAGTGTGTGGACCCAGGGCTGGGACTCAGCTGCCTCTGCAGGCCATCGCTCCTGTTGGGCAGTCGGTGACTCCACACCCTCCTGCTCAGAGTGGTCCACAGGCCGGATACACCATGTAGCTAGGATCTCATTGAGTGAAATCTCAGGCCCTGCTGAATCAGAGCCTATAGTATAATGAGCCCCCAGGTGACTCAGGGACTTACTTAAGCTTGGGGGAGGTGTGAGACCTGCTGGGATTTGTAAACCTCTTCACGCCAAGGCAGAATGCCAACAGGTGATGCTGAGAACTTGATTGCATCCTAATTTTACGTCAATTTATACTTTAATGGACTCACTCTTGACCAGGCTGGAGTGCAGTGGCATGATCAAGGCTCACCACAGCCTCGACCTCCTGGGCTCAGGTAGTCGTCTCACCTCAGTCTCTCAAATAGCTGGGACCATAGGCATTGCCACTACACCCAGCTAATTTTTTTGTAGAGGTGAGGCTTCACTATGTTGCCCAGACTGGTCTTGAATTCCTGGGCTCAAGTAATCCTCCGGCCTCAGGTTCCTAGAGTGCTGGGATTATAGGCAAGAACCACTGCTCCCAGCTATTATCTTTGAATAGTCTTTGTATGCAGAGTAATAGTTGGAGGGAACTGTATTACCAATGTGCCTTTGACACATTCAAGCTTCCTGCTCTTGGTGTGGCCGTACACACACACATGCACACACACACACACACACACACACACATACACACACACACACACCCATAACATCAGCAACATTCAGCATGAGACTTAATCACCAGACACAATTCCTGTATCAATGGATTCACTAGATATTCCCTAATGCATAATTTCTATTAATAGATTTATTAAAAATTCCCCTACTGCCGTCTGTCAGGGGAGGCAGGGAATCAGTTCACACAAATTTTGGCAGACCTGGGGAGGCTGTAACATCTCTGCTGAGCATCCCAGAAGGATTGAGAGTCAGTCAACGAAGCTCTCGTGTGTCCATCAGGGTTCCTTGGACACATCATTGCTCTGTGCCTCAGTTTCTCTCCTGCAAAGTGAGCCACACGATTGGCAAAGAGGGTTTTAGCTTACTGAGCAGACTCTTAGCTCCCTTTCCTCTTCTGTTCAACACTTCCTTCTTCTGGGTTTTCAAGGGACCTCATGTTCTTTTAACTTGATGCTGGTGCCAGCCTGGGAAAGTGCAGAATTCAGACAGTGGGTCTTAGTGGCTCCAAAGGTAGCTGTGGCTGTAAGGAGTGGAAGGGGAAGGAAGACGCTAACGCTGCCCTCTGCAAGCTCAAAGCCAGCTCTGACCTTTACCCAGAGACCTAAGTTTCCTCCTGCTCAGAGGGTGCACCATTTGGTCCACCGTGGATGAGGTGTTAGTACCTTGCTTACACTTGATTATGTGCCAGCAGCATGCCTTTTTAATGTCTTCATTTCCTTGTCATAGAAGTTTCTATAGTGCTGGAATACCCTGAACTGGTAACTAAGACTGATGGTTAGCTACTCCACCCCCTCATCTTCTCTCAAGTCCTTCTGTACAGACCAGGAGGGACCCATTCTCTTTGCAGTTGGCTAAGATACTAGAACTGTAAAAGATATTAGATATTAGAACTGGGATATTAGAACTGTAAAAGATCCTACAATAGTTCAGTGGTTCCCAAATACCAATCTATTGGAATTTTAGCTTCTAAAAAAAAATACAGCTTCTAAAACCCCACCATATGTACTTTTGTAGATGTTGGCTGAGTGATTCTGATACCCTGTGAACTCCAGACTTGCCTTTGCCCATTTGTGGCTGAGAATGGGGTATGTGAGGCCCGCCACTAGCTCCAGGTCCCACGGTTGAAGATGGTAGGTCCAGGTTCAAGTTTCCCCAGACACGTCTCATGTGCTTACTTGCATTGCTAAACCTACTTGTGGGTCAAAGGAACAGAAGCCTTATCATGCTGAATCAAGAGGAATCAAAAAGCAAACATTTAATAAATATTTTGATAAGGTTGTTATCAAAAGAAGGGTTGCTCCTCCTTGTGTGGAATAGGTCGATGACCAGGTTCTTGTGTTCACATTTGGAAAGAATTCGTAAACAGATACAAAAAGAAGTAGGATAAGCAAGTAGTTTTTGTTTTTGTTTTTGCTTGCATGCATGGTTTTGCACCACCTGCCGCAGAAATCAATAAGCTTGGAGCTTTCCTTCAACCCTAAAGTTTCCCTAGTTGAACCTGCCTACTTTACCAAGGTGACTTCTACTTTACCAGGGTTCTCTTCTGAAAGATCAGAAGAACCAAAATGTTCCAAACATCCCTCCCCTCCTTCCTTCCCAGCGCACACTCAGCCTGTGCCTGAGGTTGGAGGAATGAGGAGTGAGGGAAGGAATTAAGTCTCTCTAAGATCACATAATCCTGTTGCTTCTAAATCTAGGGAAATAATTTTGCTTATAGGCTGCCAGACTCCATTTAGGACTTATTAAAACAAGACATAAAACCAGGCCAAACAAGAGCTTTAGTTCAAGACTGCTTAGATGGCCTTGGAAACTTGCCTGGTCCTCTCCTGTGGGTAACTGACCCGGCCCTTGGTTCTGTCCTGGGTGGGAGGGGTTCTATATTCCCTCCACATCACTTATTTGCACATATTCATGGTGTACATAGTGATCAGATCAGGGTAATTGGCATTCCTATCGTCTCAGACATTGACCATTTCTTTCTTTCTTTTTTTTTTTTTTGAGTTGGAGTCTCACTCTGTCACCCAGACTGGAGTGCAGTGGCTGCTCCCGGCCACTGCAGCCTTGACCTGCTGGGCTCCGGCGATCCTTCCGCCTCAGCCTTCCAAGTAGCTGGAATTACAGGCGCGCACTACCACTCTCGGCTAATTTTTTGATTTATTGTAGAGATGAGGTCTCACCAAGTTGCCCAGCCGGGGCTCAAACCAGCGGGCTCAGGCAATCCACTCACCTCAGCCTCCCAAAGTGCGGGATTACAGGCTGAGCCACCGAGCCCGGCTGACATTCACCATTTCTTTGTGTTGGACTCATTCAGTATCTTCCTTCTAGTTATTCGAAACAATACATGAGGAGGGACCCAAAAGAAACCGGAATTACCTTTTTTTGGAATGTAAGCCCGTTGAAGTACAGGATTCCCTGGCTAGGAAAATGTTCTAAGAACCCATCAGCATCAGTGTACCAGCCAACGTTTTTGCGAGAGGCTGCATTGGCTTCAGTGGAATTTTTTTTTTTGAGATTCTTTCAAATACGTTTGCCCATTTCATGATAGGTAATTTACAATTCTACTGCCCACATCTCACTGAGTGTTCATCAGTTTTTGACTAAAAACAGCATGACCCCATGCCCAACCCTCCCTATTCACCCAATCTTGCCTGGAGTGACTTTTCTTTGTTTCCCTGGATGAAAAAAATCCTCAAAAGGAAATGTTTTGCTGATGTGGAAGAGGTAAAACAAAAAACAGCAGAAGCAGTAAAAGGTATCAAAATGGATGAGTTCCAAAACTATTTTGAGCAGTGAAAAAAGCATCTTGATAGGTGTCTTGCATCAAATGGAGAATACTTTCAAGGTGACTCAAAAAAAAAAAAAGAATAAATACACAATTTTTTGTCAATAAATTTCAGATTTTTGGGGGGTCCCCCCTTGTATTAACTACAGTCACCTACACAGTGCCACAGAACACAGAACCTATTCCCCTATGTAGCTTGATTTTTGTGTCCTTTAACAAATATAACCCCACTCTTCCCTTCCAAACCTCTAGTATCTTCTGTTCTATTTTTTACTTCTATGAGATCAACTTTTTGTTAGCTTTCACATAAGTGAGAACATTTAGTGTTTAGTTTTCTCTTCCTCATTTATTTCACTTAACACAATGACTTCCCGTTCTGGAAGTGACAGGATTTAATTTTTGTGTGGCTAAATAGTATTCCATCGTGTGTGTATACCACATTTTCTTTATCTATTCATCTATTGTTGGACACCTAACTTGCCCAGCACTCATTTCTATGTACGTGACTCTCAGACCTTGCTCTGAGCCCTGTCCTCTCCCCAGCACACATCCCACCAGTAAGTCCCATCACCAAATCCCTCTTCAACACATCCCAAGTGGAATTCAGCCCTCTCCAAAATGCAGCTTGTCTCCTTGTGCCTCCTTTTAACTGGTGCTTCCTTGACACATCTCATCTCCCAAGCCTAGACATTGAAGGGATGTTTCTAGTTAAGTTCCCCTGGACTCCATCTTTGGTCTTGTGTTATGTTGGATCAAGGATGGAAGAATGATGATCAGGTGTGCACGTGGCACGAAGGTGGGGAAATTAGCAGATACAATGGCAGAATCAAGACCGAAATGTTTACAACAAGCTAAGAAGACAGAAATCAACATGATTACATTTAGTAGGAATAAAATTGTTTTGCATTAGTGTTTTTAAAAGTTACAATACTATATTTTTCCATTTATATCAATTTCTCTCTTTTTCTCTTTTTTGAGTCGAAGTCTCACTCTGTCACCCAGGCTGGAGTGCAGTGGCACAATCATGGTTCACCACAGCCTTGACCTCCTGGGCTCAGGCAATCCTCTTGCCTCCAGTCTCCTGAGTAGCTGGGACTACAGGCACTTACCACCATGCCTGGCTAATTAAAAAATTTTTTTTTGTAGAGATGAAGTCTCGCTATGTTGCCCAGGCTGGTCTCAAACTTGTGGGCTCAAGCGATCCTCTCATCTCAACCTTCTAAGGTGCTGGGATTATAGGCATGAGCCACTGCATCCAGCCTGCTATGCTCTGTTGCTTGCTTTTACCATGAGCTTTCTCTGAAGTTCTGGTGTAGACATCCAAGAGGCTTGTACTATACTGTTCCATGAGCTCAGGTCACAGTTTCTGTTGTGGTCCAGAAAACACTATGCCCTACAGTTCACTATGAAAAAGCCAGGCTTTTAATCAATTTTCCCCAGCTGATAACCTCAGTTTTTCCTATAACTGATACAGGGCCTATAATTTATTTAAAAAATAAGAGAGTTAAAAAATAAGACATGGAGAAAGACGCTTGAAGATCATACACCTGAGCCCAATGCTGTCATTTACAGAAGGGGAAGATGAGGCTGGAGAAGAGAGGTGACTTGCCCAAGGTCACACAGCTGGTCTCCAACTCCTGAACTCAAGAAATCCTCTCTCCTCAGCCTCCCAAATTGCTGGGAATTACAAGCACGAACCACCGTCATCTGGCCTATTCTTTTTGTTTTCTTAATTTTTAATTTTGCTTAGACTATATTAATAAAAGTAATTTTCCCTGTTTCTTTTTACTTTTAAAAATGCAACTATTAAAAAATCTAAAATTATGTAGGTGGTCACATTATATCTCTAATGGATGTGCTCTGTAGAATAAAGGGGCTGAGACTAGAGAAAACAAAAGAACATAAAACAATGAACTATGTCTGATTGTGACATAGGTCTCTGGGGCTACATTTGTGAAATTTGCTCTAGAATTCTCCCTGTTGTGGAAATCACAAATCTTGAAGAGCTCTGATTGCAGTTAGAGAAAACTGTTCCACATAGAAGGGGTTTAATCTGTTAGAACCTGCAGGGCCATCTGCGATTTTTCATTCCTGAGCCCACAAAGGTAGTAAGAGTGACACTGCCTGCGCACAGGCATGAAAAACCAGGAGAAAGGCAAAAAGACAACTTATGACGATTCTCTCAAGTCTTTTCATGTCATCTCCAGGAAGAAAAGTGAGTGTTGCCATCGTCTCTGGTCTGAAGCTTACTCATCCCTCATCACTTCTCCCACCACATGGCATCCCTTAGAAAGTTCTTCCTAGACCCTCTGGGATTGGGATAGATGTCTCCTTCCATGTGCTCCCATGATTCTTTTTTAAGCAACATTTCCTACACAGAACTGATACTACCTGTTTACTTTTCTTTCCTGTAGACTGTAAGCCCCTCAAGAAGAAACAGTACCTTGTCAACCACCTACTGAAGTGACCAGAATGAAAAATATTGAGAGAATGAGTGAGTGAGGACTATGTTCCTTCTTTCTTTAGAGGGAAATAATTTTACAACATTAAAATACATATATTTCGATAACATATATATCTATTTCAGCTGGGTGTGGTGGCTCACACCTGTAATCCCAGCAGAGGTGTGAGGACTGAGCCTAGGGGTTTGAGACCAGCCTGGGCAACTTGGTGAGACCTCGTTTCTACAATAAATTGTTTTCTACAAAAAATTAGCAGGGTGTGGTGGTGCATGCTGCAGTCCCAGCTACTTGGAAGACTGAGGTGGAAGGATCACCTGAGTACAGCAGGTTGAGGCTGTGGTAGCTAGCCTGGGTGGACAGAGTGAGACTTTGACTAAACACACACACACACACACACACACACACACACACACACACACACACGCGCGCGTGTGTGTATGTGTATATGCATGTGTGTGTGTGTGTGTGCGTGCGTGCGTGTGTGTGTTTTGTTTCAGTGGAAAGAGTATTAAGTTTGTTTTCAGGATACTGACCTGAGTTCCAGTTCTGGCTTTGTTACGTACTAGATGTGTGACCTTGACTACGTTTTTTAACCTTCTCTGGCCTTGAGCTTTCATCTTCAGGACACAAGGATTGAACTACTGAGTGCCAAGCTTCCATCCAGTCCTAATTTCCTGTGCAATTTTGGAAATCAGTCAAGTCTAGGTTTCAAATGCAGGCTCTGTTCCAGACAAACAATTCAACAGTGAACAGCTGAGCTTCCAACCTTCCTCAGGGGCTGCACCCACTCCACGCCTCCGCCATGTCTTAGCAAATATGAATCGTCAAGACCTTGCTGAGTATGGTTTTTAATAGAATCCAGTTTCAATCTGTTTAGAGTGGGGCTTTTCCTGCTGACTCGGTCATTCGGACTCTGTCGTGCCTGGTGGGCTGGATGCATTTCCCGACTTCCACTGCCACCCTGGGCTGGTGGGACAGCGGGCAGGCAGTGGGAACGGGGAGGAGGACATCGCAGAGCAGCCGATCAGCTGTCATAGCATCTTGTCTCTCCTTCTCTGAGACATATGACAGGGGTGCCAAGGGCGCTCGAAGGAGGGCAGGCAATGGCCACTCTGTTTCCTGACAGTCACTTCTCCTTGCAGCTCAGAGGCTACTGGCCTCTGGGTGGACTGTCGGGAAGATAGCTGTTAACCTGTGGATGTGGCTGGAAGACACCCAGTTTTGAGAACCCTCAGGATTCTCCCAGCGGGTGGCTGTGGTTTCTGACATGCTGGGGAGGGCGTGGGATGGAGTGTGAGATGTCCTCTGTCCCTCCAGCCTCCACCCTCCAGCACATGTCCTGTCTGATCAGAGCGTAACCCAAGGGCCTGTTGGGAGGTTCCCTTCCTCCCAGAGAGCAGAGAGGGGGATGTGGAAGGCGAACACAGAGTATGAGCAGGCACACTCATGTGAGGAAACTGAGGCCAAGGAGGGTGGGGGAAGAAGCTGGATGTTTATTGTGCTTGTTCTCTCCCAGGCATCAAGCAAAGAGGTAGTTATTTCTTAATCCTCCCACCACCCTTTTAAAGGGTACAACAGATCCCCACATATTGGCAAGGGAAATAGGGTCAGAAAAGTTAAGCAGCTGCCTCAGAGTCACACAGCTAGTAGATGTTCAAAACTCTATCCATCCACTCTAAAAGCTCACATGGCTTGAAATGATGGAGTCGGGTGCTCTGAAGTCTGTCTGCTGGTCACCTCAGTAGCAGCCCCTTTACCTGGCTGGTCATCAGAAACTCTTCTGGATGTTCAGACACTATAGTCCCCTGGGGGTTGTCCCCTGAGTCTCACTCTGCGGGTCTAAGGCAGAGCCTGAGATGATGCATTTCTAAAAAGCTCTTCCAAGTGATTCTGATGTCTCGGAAAGCACAGGGCTGGGCCACACGGCTTCTCTTCCCCCCCAAGTCTCCCAAGATGTCTTTCTCAGAAGCACAGATCTGGTCTAGCCCTGCCTTTGCCTCAAGTGACATTTGCCACAGCATCCATTATTCACTCATTCCAGGTTCCATGCCAACAGCTTTTGAGCACTGTATTTACAACGTGCCAGGTTCTGTGCTGCACACCCTGGTTACAGAAATGAGCACATCATGGCACCTGCCTTGAGGGACACCCAGATAGTGGAAGAAATGGTGAAAACTGGAAACTCCAATCTGCTGTGGCAGATACTAGACAGACAGAGGCTTGTGTTGACTTAAGGGTACAGGCTAAAGGACCAAGGACGACTTTTGAGCTATGATCCCGGGTCATGGGCAGTAGGAGGTAGCAAGGCCACGTGAGGGCTGAAGGGGTAAGGAATGGCCAACGAGGCAGAAGGAACCATCCCAAGAGGCCATGCAGTGTGGAGTGCAGGACACCTTGGAAAGAGGGCCAGGAGGTAAGCCTGGAAAAACCAGGGGAGAAAAAACATGAAAGACCACATGCATTATGCTAGGAGTTCGGTCTTATTCTGAAAGGGATGAGGTGCCCTTCAAGCCTTGTGAGTTGTGGAGCAACGTGATCAGCTCGTGTCTGAGAAGGCCCCTCTGACAGAAATGAGAGAATGCCCTACAGGCGGGTGAAGCTGGTCATAAAGAAGTGAGTTAATTGCAGAATTAAGAATTTATGTATGTCAAAAAGCACCGTAAACAAAATTTGAAAGCAGAGCACTTGGAAAGCATATTTGCAGCATTTCTTGACAAAAATAACATTCTTAATAAAGTTACAAGTTGATAATAAACACACCCATATCACATAAATAGAAAATTCACGAAGCAAGAAGTACACATGGTCAACAAGCACACGAAAATGTTATTCACTAATAACCAAAGAAAGTTAAAATAGCGAGTTAAAATAACATTGACAGACTGTGATTTTGACCATCAAGTTGGCAAAGACTTGATAAGTGAGAATGCCCAGTGTCTGTCAGGGTGCAGGAAGCAAGGACCCCCAGGGCTCCACACTGGTGAGGGTCTTGGTACAAACTTCCTGGAGGGCAGCTGGCAACCTGTATCAAAATTCTTAAAAATAGCCAAGCAAGTCTCTTCTTGGCTTTGATCCTAAGGAAATAGTCATAGACATGTGCAAAATTTAGCTACAAGAATGTCTGCTGCAACATTATTTACAATAAAGATTGGGAAGAAGTGAAATAATCCCTCTCTGGGGATTGATTACAAAATGAGGGTCCCTCCATGTGAGGAAGATACTGTCAGGGAAGTTTGAGAGATGTGCAGAAAATGCTCACGGTGTATTGAGGAACAGAAGGGGCAAAAAAAAGAAAAAAAGCATCCAATATGCCACCTCTTGTGTGTGATAAAAGGATATACACACACGTGTTTGAGAACGCGTAAGCATCTCCAGAAGGATGTACAGGAGATTGGAGGGAAACTGAATGCTGGCAGTCAGGGGAAAGGAACTGACTTATCACCATGGAAGCACTGTATACTTTCTGGATTTTGGATCTATGTATGTATTACATATTTTAAGTTTGTTTTTTTTTTTTTTGAGTTGGGGTCTCACTCTGTTGCCCAGACTAGAGTGCAGGGGCACAATCACAGCCACCACAGCCTCAACCTGCTGGGCTCAGGCAATCCTTCCGAGTAGCTGAGACTACTCGGTCGTGTGTCACCACACCTGGCTACTTTTTACATTTTTTTTGTAGAGACGAGGTTGCACTATGTTGCCCAGGCTGGTCTCTAACTCCTGGGCTCAAGTGATCCTGCAGCCTCAGCTTCCCAAAGTGCTGGGATTACAGGTGTGAGCCACCGGACCAAGTCATATTTAAAAAATATAAATATATATTTGAAAAGTAAGTTGTTAAAGAGTATATACAATGCCATCCAGATTTTGTTTATAAAAAAAAATACAGCTGTGCAAGTGCACATGTATATTAATACCAAAAAGAACTGGAAGGTATAATCTAAAGGGTAAACATGTTTGTCTTGGGTGGTGGGATTTTGGATTAGATTATGTTCTTTTTAAACATTTTTTTTCTAAAATTGTCTACATTATACTTGTGACACTTTTATAATTAGACAAAAAGTGTCTAATTTTCCCCCGAAGAGCCTATCACAAAAGTCCAGGCAGAAGATGATAATGTAGGTAGCACTCCCGCTATGCAATTCAGCAGTGACATCCACAAAGTGTATATGTGAGTCACAGGGCTTGTTTTGGGAAGGGGCGATGAGAGGGAAGTGTAAGATCTAGAAAGGCAAGTGGGCCTGATTTTGCTTAATAGCTCTCAGAAGTCTCTGCTGGACACACAGAAATGCATCCCTGCCACCCCAGGCATCCGCCAGTGCTCAGTGCTTTTTTCTCTGGGATCACTTAACTTCAGGTCACAGTGAAGGAAGTTCTAACAAGCATGCGTGTCTAAGTCACCAAACAAGCAGGTGGCCCGTGCACGTGTTCCAGGAGGTTCTGAGAGGCTGTTCTCACCTGGTTCTGGTTTTCAACCTTCCTCCTTGGGATGGCAACAATCCTAACCTCAACCCTCCAGCCCTGTCCCAGCACACACATCTAAGCAACACCTCCCTCCTGCCTCCATGCTGATCCTGAGTCCTGCCTGATGTGTGAGAACCACAGGAAACCCCTGCCAGCTTGAACTGGTTCTGTAGGCCCCTCTGACCTCATCTTCTAAGATAAGAAGCTCTGTGGGTCACCTATGACCTCATCACCAGCCTCAGATTTTTTTTTTTTTTGAGTTGGGATCTTACTCTGTTGTCCAGACTGGAGTGCAGTGGCATGGTCATGGCTCAGGCAATCCTTTCACCTCAGCCTCCCAAGTAGCTGGGACTACAGGCACAGGCCACCACACCCAGCTGATTCTTTTATTTTTTGTAACACGAGGTCTTGCCATGTTGCAAGACCTCAAACTCCTGGCCTCAAGCAATCTGCCCACCGCAGCCTCCCAAAATGCCAAGGGTTACAAGTGTGAGCCATTGTGCACAGCCAGCATTCAGATCCTAACAGTTTGCAACTCACAAACTTGCTGAGCTGGAGGCTTGGGAATACGAGGGTCTGCCCATGTTCGGCTTCTGGAAGCCCTGGGTTAGGGTCCTGTGAAACCATTGGGAAGGAATAGGGCAGAGAGAAGTCGAGGGTAGGGATGGGGGGAATGTGGCAGCTGTCTTCCCTTCCTGTTCCCCAGAGGGTGAGCTATAGGTGAGTGACTGCAGCCCCCTGGATATTCCTAGAACCTTCCTGCAGCCCCCATTGACCGCCTTGGGGAGGCCTGTGAATATAACCTGTGCTGCTGCTGGTTCTGGGTCCTCGGCTGGGACTGAATCCTGCCGGGGTGCAGCCTCCTCATAAGCAACCCGCATTTAGGTGTGTTTTCTTCAGTCTCCACCTGGAACTGTGACCCTTCTGCAGTGCTGGGGCTGGGGAGAGGATGCCAGGCAAGTTGTTCGGATATGGACTGCCTCCTTCAGTAATACACAGAGTAACTGCTGGGTCTTAGCTGACTTTTCCTGGCTTGTTGCTGCTCTGACCATTAGGGATTCGGCCTGTAGTCTTTTTTGGCCTTGGGTAGATAGAAAGGGAGGCCCACACATCTCACTGACTGGGTGGATGTGATTCAGGTTAATGCATATTGTCCCATTTTCGATGACTCTAAGTGCCCAATGTAATAGGTATGGAGAGGCAACCAGGTGGAGAGTAATTGCCAGCTAGCGCTCTGGAGTCAGACAGACCTGGCTCAAATCTGGCCATGTCACTCACAGCCATGAAGCCTCAGGATGACACACCAGTTCTGGCTTTCTGATTTCTCACCCATGAAATGGGAACAGTATCTCATGGGGTAACTTCATGAAAGAAATGAGATTGTACATGTAAAGATCTTAAGACAGTGCATTTAATAAATCCTAACTATTAACATTATTGCATCTGTATATAATTTTAATTTTGTACAATATTGTCTTTTCCACTAATCACACGAAAAAATACATGAAAGTGCTCTGGAAATTTTAAAGCATCATATAAATTAAAGGTGTCATTGGTAACCATCTCCTGTGCATGTCTCAGCTCTTCCGTCTCCCAGAAGACTGGGAATCTGTCCACGTCCCGTTGTCTATTGCACAATGACGGGCAAACAGTATGCCCTCGGTGAATGTGTCTCATTTGACAGAAGCAACGCGGCACAGCACGTAGGGCACAGACACCAGGAGACGAGGCTGTGATGAAATTCTTTAAGGCAGGAGAGCCAGTCTGCGGTCATCATGTATTCATTCAACAGATATGTGTTGAATACATTTTATGTGCTAGATATTAGTTCAGATAATTTCATCAAAAACAGAGTGAACAGGTTCCCACAAAGTTCACGACCCTGGCCCACTCATGAAAGCACAAAGGTTTCAGCCCACACTGCATACCAAGGGACAATCAGGTAAGTGCAGGGGCTGGGGGAAGTCCCACCCTGCTCGAGCTGAGGGTGGGGAGGGAGCAGGCACAGCCAGCAGATACCAGGGTAGCCCCTGTGAATCTCTCTGTATTTACACTCAGTGCGCTCCAAGTCCCTGGCTCAATCCCCACTGCACGGGCCATACTCCTCCCTCCCTGACCACCTGCATGCTCTGCCCAGCCCCAAGTCTTGGCCCAAGTCACCCTACCCTTCTGTGTCACAACTGCCTGCGGGTGGGAGTGGAGGGGCAATGAGTGTGGTCAGAGGACACAGGAGTGGGCTTTAGTGGCATGTGAACCCTGGCAGAGTCTTGGGCCCCCGGGGGAGAGCAGAGAAAGCATAAGCCAAGACAGCAAGTTGGGGGATGGGGAAGCAGGGACCAGGGTGCTGGGGATGGGGCTCCAGCGTACAAATTCACAGTCTCCAAGTTGGTGCAACCATTGCTGCTGGCATCTGCCTTGACCCTGGGTGTGTGACAGTCACCTGGAGATGCTCGGGTCTGTGGGGTGGGCATGGAGGGGCTGGACCGCACCCGCAACCGTCAGGGCAATGCACCTGCCAGGCTCTGGTGCTGTCCGAAGCACCAACCAACGTCACAACCACTGTGGCCTCCCCAGTCACAAGGCTCCCAGTCACAAGCCTCCCCTCAGCCGCGGGCCTGCCCAAGAAGAGGACATCACCATCTGTGCGACCCACCAGCTTCCAAACTCGCATTCTCTCTGTTTTGCGCTGAAAGTAGAGCGTGGGGGCACAACAGGAGGGATAAGGGGGGACGGAAGGAACGGAGAGGAAAGGACAGAACCCAGGAAGGGGCTCCCTACCTGGGGTACCGGGGCCCCCGGCCGAGTGGTGCAGCCCTGCAGAGGCCCCGTGTCACATGGCATCCTTGTCCCGCTGGGAGCATCTGCTGAGCTTCATCTCCGTCAGCTGGATGTACCGGATTACGTTGGTGTCTGGGGAGAGAGACACGCTCAGGGGCCTGGTGAGGGCCCCGGCAGGGACACAGAGGGGCTCCACGGAGCCAGGCATGGATGGTTGGCAGGTGGCGGACAGGACAGGCCCATCTGCCACGTCCCTCTGCCACCATCCACCTTGTCCTTCTGCCTGTTGGGTAGCAGGGAGGATGCCTAGATATCGCCTTCTCCTTCATGACCTTCCCTCAGCACAGGTGGAGAGGTTGCCACAACCCAGAGGACAGAGGAAAGGAGGGGACAGAGAATTGCTCGCTTTCCTTCTTTCTAGGCAGCAGCAGATCACAGGGGCTTCCAAGTCAACACAGTTGGATGAGACCTTGCTTGGAGTTTAACCTCAGGCAAGAGACTGACCCCTCTGTCTCCTGTCCCATCTGCAAGAGACGACTTCTGTTTTTGAACCCTACTTTGTGCCAGAATTTTAACCTTCATGATCTCATTTAATTGCCACTGCAATCCTGCAAGGCATGACTCATCCTCCTCCCTGTGACAAAAGGGAAGACTGGAACCTGGAGAGACTAGGGAAGCTGCCCAAGGAGACTCAGAGCAAATGTGTGTCTGGCTCCAGAGCTGGTCTCTCCAGGGACCACAGCAGTTGTCTCATGTACTTGCTGTGAAGACCAACACAGATATACCAAAATGCACTTCAGACAGTGCTCAGTGCATGTTGGCTGAATGTGATGGTTTAAACTTGAAAAGTTTTAAATGACTTGGCTTCCTTGTCTTAATTTTGTTCTTATAAGTGGGGTCAGACAACCACCTCACCAAGACGTGGGGTGTTTCCTCCACTCCCTGTCTCCAATTGAGTGAGGGGGCATGACACAGAACAACTGCTTAGTTCTGCACCTGCCAGAACACAAGAGTTTCCGGGCTGCTGGGGACAGTCCTTCCTGAAGTAGAAATGAAAGCTGTATCATGTTCAAAAATACCAGGCATAGCCTTCAGAACAGTGCTGGCATACAGCAAGTGCTCCAGAAATTTCTGCTGAATGAGTCTCGCTCTTAGTTTTCAAGCTGCTGACAGTATAGTTGGTCAGACACAATTTATATACACTGAAAACAACCCACAAGACATACAAATAGATGAGTGTACCTAAAAAAGACCGGATTTAAAAGGAACAGGAGCATTGGCTCATGCCTGTAATCCCAGCACTTTGGGAGGCCAAGGAGGGAGGATTGCTTGAGTACAGGAATTCAAGACCAGCCTGAGCAACATAGCAAGACCCTGTCTCTAAAAAAAAAAAAAAAAATTAGCTGGAGGTGGTGGCATGTGTCTGTAGTCCCAGATACTCGGGAAGCTGAGGCAGGAGGATCACCTGAGCCCAAGTCGAGGCTGCAGTGAGTGTGATTGAACCATTGCACTCCAGCCTGGGTGCCAGAGTGAGATCCTGACTCAAAAAGAAAAAAAAGAATTAAAAAGTATGCACTTGTACACTTTCAAATGGACCCTAAAGTTTGTAAAGACTTCTTGGAAGGGAAAAAAAAGAATCATACGAACAAGGGCAACATCAAGTCAAAGTCATTGTTCAAATCCTCAGAGAGGCTCTGTCTGACCACCCTTTAACTCCCGATCCCTCTATACTGCTTTGTTTCCTTCATGGTATAACCACGGTTAAGCGTCACATCCCTCCGCTGTCCATCTGCCTATGTACTGGTGGTTTCCAGGTACCCCCAGTGGGGAGCCCCTCCTTGGCTCCTGTCCTCTCCTCCCCACTTATATTATAATGGACAGTAAGCCATGATAATATCAGCTTTTTGAAGGCAGTAATTTCCTTTTATTTTTTAAGAGATGGGATCTCAATCTATGGCCCAGGCTGGAGTGCAGTGGCGTGATCCTAGTTCACCACATCCTCGAACTCCTGGGCTCAGGCGATCCTCCTGTCTCAGGCTTCTGAGTAGCTGGTACTATAGGTGTAAGCCACCACCCCAGCTGATTTATTTATTTTGTTTGTTTGTTTATTTATTTTTGAGTTGAGTCTCATTCTGTTGCCCAGGCTGGAGTACAGTCGCAGTGATCGTGGCTACCACAGCCTTGACCTTCTGGGCTCAGACAATACTTTCACCTCAGTCTCCCAAGTAGCAGGAACCACAGGTGCACACCACCATGCCTGACTAATTTTTTAAATTATTTATTTAATATAGAGACAAGGTCTTGCCAAGTTGCCCAGGTTGATCTTGAACCCCTGTCCTTGGCAATCTTCTCCCCTCTGCCTCCCAAACTGCCGGGATTACAGACATAAGTCACCACACTCAGCTTTTTTTTAAAGAGATAGAGTCATGCTTTGCTGCTTAGGCTGGGGTAGCAACTTTCTTTCATTTGCTACTATGCACCAGTACCATTGTACCCCTCCATACATCTCTGTGGAATGCGTGGGTGGGTGATGAGTGAGCACAGGATGTAAATTAAGGGAAGGGGACAGAGCACACTCGATCCAAGGGACAGGAGCTGAGTGGAAAAGCTGGAGCTTCCCGAGAGGTGCCAGGTGTGGCCAGAACCACCTGCTTCTCTCTGTCTCGCCAGCCAGTTGTGGGCTCTTCTCATTGGCACCCCCGATGGTGGTACGAGTCTTGGCACGTGATAAGAATTCAATGTGAGTTTACTGGATACTGGAGAGAGCTAGGTTCTGAGCGGGAGGGATGGAACTCCATACTATTCAGAGAGAGGAGTGCCCAGGCTCCCCAGCCCAGGCCCCAGGCAAAGGCAGGACCGGGGCTCTTCTTGACCCCCAGGTCCCATCACGCACCTGACTGCCAGGTCCGTCGCACATCTGGTTCCCAAGTCCTACCATGCACCCGACCCTAGTCCCATCACCCCAGAGGTCCCGTCACACACCAGCCCCTGGTGGACCCTCTGTTCAGCCCGGCCCTGCAGCTGTGGCACCATCTCCCGCCCTGAGAAGGCCCCTCACTGCCAGGGGATGGCAAGGTGACAGTGGCCTCCCCTACCTGTGGGCTGCCGAGTCCGGGCCTCCTTTAGGTACTGCAGGGCCTTCTCGTAGTCCCCCAGGTGGTAGAAGGCCACCCCTGAGCGGTAGAGCGCCTTGAAGTTCTCGCCTTCCTTCTTGAGGACCTTGAGGCAATATTCCTTGACACGCTCGTAGTTCACCAGCTCAGCCTGGAGCAGGCAGGCTGCAGCGGAAGACAGGGACACACCACTGACATGACAGCACCACCCTGCACATCCTCCATGGCGCCTTCTCCCCAGAGGTGGACAGGGATAGGGCTTCCAGGGGTTCTACGACAGGGGGGTCGTCTTCTAACTCTCCTGGGCTCTGGGACGGGTTTTGTCACTGACAAGTTGGAGCCTTGAGCAGTCAGTCACTCAGCCTGGTGTTATGGGTTGAAGTTCTCACCCCCAGGGTCTTCACGAAGGTGATCCAGTTAAGATGAAGTCGTGAGTGCAGGCCCTGACTCAGCATGGCTGGTGTCTTTATGAGAAGGGGAAACGGACAGAGACACACATGGGAGAAGGCAGCTGTCGACAACCCAGGAATACCAGGGACACCAGAAGCCAGTAGAGGGGCAAGGAGCAGGGTCTCCCACGCAGCCCCGGGAAGGGGCAGCCCACCGACACCCAGCCTTGGAACCCTGGTTTCCACAACTGTAAGGCTCCATTTCTGTTACTTTGAGCTACTCACTTTGTGGACCTCCGTTACGGCAGCCCTAGGAATAAACTACCAGAGGGAGTGGCATGATCACCATGATCGTCACCATCGTGGTCAGTGTGCTGAGTGCTTACCTTGTGCCAGACCTGGTCTGTTTCACATGTATTTCCTGATGTCACCCTCAGAAAATTAACATGTGGACACTACTGTTTTATTCTCATTTCACAGGCAAAGAAGCTGAGGCCCAGAGAGCTTAAGAAATTTCCCAGGGTCACACAAGAGACAAGGGTGGGATTGAAACAGAAGCAGTCTGGCTCCAGAGTCCGAGTTCTTTCTTATCGAGTTGTTGTGGGAGGATTCTATAAAACTATAGCCATAAAGCACTCAACACAGGCTTGCCACATAACAAGCACTCAGAATACGTTAGTTGACATCACTACCATGCTCTCCAGCCTCGTGCCAGTGATGTCTGCTTGAACTCCCCTTGAGTTCCCCTTCCTACATGTCTGTCTCTGCAGTTCCTGAGAAGAGGAATCTTCCGATGGGCCAGTGACCAGCTCACATGGGGCACACCTCTGGACATGAGCGACCCAAGATCCCCCAAGAGGAAACCAAGGCAGATGCCCATGGCTGGGACCCCACCCCAACCCACAAACACCCATTTCTGAGTCAGCTATCTTCCCCGGATGCTTTTCTCGCCAGCTCCAAGCAGCCAGGGGTAAGACCAGGATAAGGGAGTCCCTGGAGGGGGCCTGGATGACCTTGGAGAGTGACTGAAATGCTGTGTCCTGGCATCCCACAAAGTCACCTCCATTCCACCACACGGATACTCAGGAAGCACTGGCTGGGGGCAAAGCGGGGTGCTCAACATCAGGGGGATTTCAAAGAAAGGGGAATAAGACATTTGAGCACTTCTTCAAAGTGAAAACAGATCGGGAAGCAAACCTGAGGCTCCGCCCTGTCTTTGTGCTCAGACTCCCCACACGGGGAGAGACGTGTACTCGGGATGGAGCCCAGCCACTGATGGTCATCTCAAGGGGTCCAATTGCCTTAAATAACTTCCTGGGTATCGATCGAAATTGCTCATTAAGAGACTGGACTTTTCACTGTACATTTTGGACCCAAAAAGCTTATCCTTCTGCAGACTGAGGAGGATCACGGAGGCTCTCTGGGGAAGGAATGAGGCCCAGGAAGTGAGAGAGAATCAGCCCAGATCCAGACACTGATCTGTGTGGCTACACAATTGCAGACCAGGAAGCCACAGCAGAGGCCACAGGCTGCTGCTCTCAGACACAGGAAGCCGAGCCTCACCAAGAACTGCAATCTGTTGGTTCTTCCCCTATGAGATCCTTCCCTTTCCTTCCTCTGCCGCCCCCCTACCATGCTGCTGGAGCTTGCCTGGTGCTCCTGTAGCTCTGCAGGCAGGAAGGTGTCTTAAGGAGCCTCCTGGCTGAGAAGCTCACTGGCCACCACCTGGGTGGGCCTGGGCTCCTGCCTCTGCTCCCAGAACTAAGGGCTTTTCCACCGGTGCCGTCACACACCCACCTGATGGCCTCTTTGACTGCCCTGCCCTTGGTCCATCCAGCCCTCCCTCTTCCAACAGACGCTTCTGTTTGCTGCCCCTGGTCATCTAGGGAACAGATCTTTGTTGCTTTTAAAAAGTTATTCCATGCCTAAGATGGGGGTGGGGTGGGGTGGGGTGGAGGGCGGGGTAGGATGGGGCAGAGCAAAGAAGCCTGGAAATGGAAAAGCCTCTCCTCCCCCGCAGCCTCCAAAGGGTTAAAGTAACAGAGCCATAGCTTTCTGAGACTTATTTGGCGAAAATGTGTCTCATTCCCCTGCAGGTCCTGTGGCAACTGGGATACCTGGCTGGGGACCTGGCGGGGGAGGATGGGATGTGGCGCCTCTGCAGGCCCCAGAGGTAGGGCTGGGGAAGATGGGGCTCTGGGCCAGGGCTCTGAAAAAGACTGTGGTAGAGAGTGAGGCATTCT
Source organism: Carlito syrichta (assembly GCF_000164805.1). NCBI lineage: Eukaryota > Metazoa > Chordata > Mammalia > Primates > Tarsiidae > Carlito > Carlito syrichta. Next base: position 151,429 of record NW_007247211.1, read on the forward strand.
GGAGGCACCCTTGGCCCTGCCTGCAAGTGTTTTTGAGTCGGAGTCTCACTCTGTTGCCCAGGCTGCAGCGCAGTGGCACCATCATGGTTCACTGCAGCCTTGACCTCCTGGGCTCAGGAGAGCCCCCTGTCTTAGCCTCCCGAGTAGCTGCGACTTCAGATGCGTACCACCACACTCAGCTAATTTCTTGATTTGTTTGTAGAGATGAAATCTCGCCGTGTTGTCCAGGCTGGTCTCGGACTCCTGGGTTCAAGAAATCCACCCACCTTGGCCTCCCAAAGTGCTGGAATTATAGGCATGAGCTGCCACACCCAGCTCTACCTGCAGGTGGCTTTTAGGTACCTCTCCCCTTTGGGTGGGGGGTCCTGGCACATCGAACAAACCTGTGGGCTAGAAGTAGGTGAGAAGCTCGCAAGCACAGTGGAGTGTTAGGAAGGTTGATGGGCTGCATCCTGACTGCTCCTTCCCTGTCCCCAGGACCACTGGCCAGGGCCTGGGGGTGGCTACGACCCTCAGAATAAGTGGCATCGTCCCACATGTCCTCCTGTGGTTCTTGACCCTTGCCCTGTGTTAGAGCTGTGCTTGCACTTCACAAGCCTTTAATCCTCACAATTCTAGGAAGCAGGTTCTATTTTTACCCTCTTTTCATAGATGATGAAATCCAGCTCCAGAGGACTGCAGGAAGGAGCTGAAGGTCACCGGTTGGAAGGGGATGAAGTGGGGTACCAGCCTGCTTCTGCAGGCTCCCTAGATAGCACCTTGAGCTTGGGGCCTCTGTGGCCTGTATGGGGAGCCCTCGGAGACCCATACACCCTGAAGAGGGAGGCAGATCTCTGGCAAGACTCCTGCCCTCGTGTTCCCAGGCGGACGCAGCAAAGCCTGGGGCCTCCTGAGTAGGGAGCAGGTGGGTGATGGGTAGTACCCCTCCTGGGGTGACGGACAGATGCCACCTCATCTCAGTATTCATGAGGGGGCCAGGCACCGTGAGGAAGGGCAGGGTGGGAGCACAGGAGGTGACCCGAAGTGCTGTGGAGGCCCTCCTGGAAGAAGTGGCACTTCCGCTGGGATCTGGAGATTGAGTGTTTTTCAGCCTCAGCACTATTCACATTCGGGTTGGATGATGTTTGGTTACAGGAGGATGCCTTGTGCCTTGCAGGATTGAGTTCAGCAGCTTTTCTGGCCTCTCTCTCTTCACAATGTGCCTGTCGTGACAACCAAAAGATGTCTCCAGGCATTGTCGAGTATCCCCATGTTTATGTACCACTGATTCAAGTGAAATGGAGAAAAAGTTTTCTAAGCGGAGCTGGGGGCGGGGTGGGGGTGAGATAAAGAGAAAAGAGAGAAAGAGATAGAGAAATAGAAAGCGAAATAGAGAGATGGAGACAGAGAGAAATAAACAGAGTCACATCTAGAAGCTCTTTCAAGAGCAACATCATGAACCCTCTGGCCTCCGGGTGTTCTGAAAAGTCCAAATAAGCACGGTGGGCACATCCACCAAGCCATGGAGCAGGAAGATGGGCCTCCATCAGGCTTGGGAGGGAGTACAGGGATGGAAACAGCCTTTCCTGAGCTGAGCACAAGGACCACACAGCTTACAAGAGGCAGGTGATCCAGGGGGACAAAGATTGGGGTGGCAAATCTTTCCCCTTTGCAGATTCCTCCCCCACTGCCACCCCTGGGTGGGTGGGCTATGATTCTATGGAAAAAGGAGCTGGCAGGCTTTCTTGGCTCCACCGAGGGTTCTGTGGTAACATCCAGAGCCCCATGGCACACTCAGGCGCAGGCAGAGAACAACCCAAGCCTCATGTGCCCAAGCCCCACACTGAGGCCTTGGGTTCTCCCAGATCTGGCACCTATCCTGTTTTTGTGTTTCCTGGTGTGTGCAGGGCACAATGCCACCCACTGGCATGAGATGAAGGAAACCTGGAAGAGAGGAAGAACAAGTTGGTGAAGTCGTCGGCTTACCGCTGACTCACCACGCTTGCTTTTATCTTCTGAGCAGAAGGAAAGTCCGGGGTAGAGGAGAAGGGGTAGGGGCTGAAGTCCTAACCTCGATACCCAAGAAGGTGAGGTTATCTGGAGACAGAGTCTTCACAGAGGTGCTTGGATTAATGAGGTCATTAGGATGGGTCCTAATCTAATATGAACACAGAGACAGACGCACACAGAAGGAAGATGTTGTGACCAGACACAAGAGAAGCCCGCTGTCAATAACCAGGGAACACTGGGGCCAACAGTAGTCAACAGAGAGGTGGGGAGCAGATTCTCCCATACGGCCCTCTGAAGGGGCAGCCCTGCCAACACCTTGGCCTTGGACTTCTGGCCTCCAGAGTAATACACACTTCTGTAATTTTGAACCACACAGGTAGTGGCAAATTATTACCACAGTCCTTGCAAGGTGGCCCCAGGAAGGGACTATTGCATTACTGGGGGAGTATTCTTCCAAGAGTTTGCCACATGATTTGATTTGCTTTCAGATTTATTTCAAGGAGGAATGGCACAGCCATAAAGTGGAGGGAGCGTAGGATTTGGGCGGAGGTGACAGTCAGAATACTGAATGATGAGTGTAGACCCCAACCAAATCAAATAAGCACAGAGAAGCGCACCAGCTCCAGGTGCCCTGGCTGGGGACTAGGGCTGGGTCTGGAGGTGCAGCCTCACTCTGCCCCTTCCTGGCACAGGCCCTGGGGCAGGTTCCACAGCTTCCCTGGGCCTTATCTTCTCGTGATGAATGAAGGCAATGATGCACATTTTGTGGGAGAACTCGTGGTGACGAAATGAGATAATTGATGACAATTAACGCATGTTATGTGCTTCCCATGGTGCTGGGACAAAAATGGATTCTCATAAATCTGAGTTCTTCAGAAGGTTGCTTATCCAGGGTGAGCTAAGCCAGGGGTCAGCAAGGCATAGATGGACACTGGAATCTTGTGGGGGAGGGAAATCTCCCACTGGGTACAGTGTGCACAGGTGGGGGTGACAGGTACACTTAAAGCCCAGACTTCTTTACCACTATGCAATGCACCCATGTAGCCAAAAACCATCCATACCCCTAAAGCTACTGACACAAAACAATAATAATTAATAATAATAATACATTTGCTAAGAGCCCGCTTATCAAATAGTTTTCCCAGCAATGTGCACATGGGTCAGAAATAATTTCCATCTTGAGTACTGGACACAATGTGTGACACATACACAAAGAAAAAGCTGAGTTTACAGCACATTTCTGAGGACAGATCAGATGTGCAGGAAAGGGGGCCTCGCATAAGTCACTTGGGAGGGTGACATGCAGGGTTCTCTTTGGAGGACACGCAGTGTGTGCAGTAATGTTTTTACTCCGTGAGGCTCTATGACTTGGGTTTTAGCGGCCTGTCCAATTACATATTCCCAAGAAAGTGGGGATTTTCTCTTCTGTACACACAAACGCTTGTGTCCATGGTTCTGAACATGGTTCTTCTTTGGTTTTCTCATTTTTGTACCTTGGCCCAGGGTGTACATAAACTCAGGCTTGCTCGGGACGTTCCCCAAATCTAAGTCCAATGCTTGGTTTTACATTGCTGGGTTTTCTTCCTAAGGTGTATTTTACATCTTGGGGTGGTGCAGGTGAGTGTGAGAACACTGCAAAGTTAGCTTTGCAACCAGAAAGGAATTTGCAAAGAAAGAAAGGGAGTGGGTTTTCAGGCCTACTGTATTCTCTGACAGATCACTGCCTCGGGGCCAACTGTCAGTGTCACTCCCACCCTTCCATGTCCCCAAACTTCAGGCTTGAGAGCCGCCTGCCCTCAGCCCCTTCCCTTCTCATGCATGGATGTTCCAGTGGGATCTGGCTGATGGCGCTACGATGGGCTGGAGGAAGGACAAAGGTCACTGGGCTCCCCTGGAGTCCTGATGACTCAGAAGGGCCAGGAGCTTTGCACGCTCATGGGGGTAGCAACAGCAAACAGGCCCCTCCTTTGACCATCCAGCCCGAGAGAGCCTTGGGGGAGAGGGAAGTCAGGGTTTTGGCAAAGAAGCGGCCGATCTGTCCAGGTGCCTCTGAGTCACCTGCTTCTAACAACGTCCCCAGCACTGCATTCACATCAGTGTCCCTGGGCCAGGGCCTCTCAAAGTCTCTGTATTGAAGATGGCAAACATGGAGGTGATCATGGTGACCCCCTGCTTTCTCCTTGAAGGTTTGTTGGCAAGATCAGAAAAGTCAGTGCTTCCCAAGTGCCGGTTCCTGATGCTGTGAGCACCTCAAAGATGAGTGTTTCTTGTAAAATCACCCATGGAACCTTGTTTAACATAAAGAGCCCCAGACGTCATGCCCAGGGACATAGGTGGAGCCGAGGGCTCAGATGGAGCCCAGTCACTGACACTTGGAGGAAGTCACCAGTGAGTTCCTTTGGGGACCTCCTCACTCATGGAGTCAGTCCTTTGCTTTCTGGAGCTTAAGATGTGTGTCTCACAAGAACCCTCTAGTTGTTAAGCTGTGAGAGCCCAGGACAGCCATGGGGAGCTCTGTGGTTACCCACAAGGGCAGACAGGTGGCAGGAGGCGAGTTCAAGAGCTGGGAACTCCACACGTGGGCACATATTGTTTTCTGTGATGTTTTACATATTTCTCTTCTTAGTGATCTGAGGTTTTTCCCTGGAGAACAAGAACACAGGCCAAGGATATGGGGGAAAGGGGCGGAAGCACAAGGTACCCCGGATGAGCCCTGGAGAATCCAGCCCTGCACCACCAGTCGGGTCCATTCATCTTCTCAGAAGGGGATGATGAGGAAGAACAGGAGATGTCCACTATGCACAAAGGGGCCAGACACCGCTCTAAGCACTAACTCATTTAATCCCATCATCAACCTACGAGGTAGGTCCTAGCATTTTTCCCATTTTTCAGAAGGGAAATGGACACCAAAGTTGAATCACTTTCCCAAGGTCACAGAGCTAATAGGTGTCAGAGCCAGGATTTGAACCCACCATGTGGCACCTGAGACTGTGCTTTTAACCATGACACACATGGCCTGCCTCAGATGCTCAACTACCTACAGTGACTTTTAACTCAGTGCCTTCACAAGACTTGTCTGAGGCATGGGCTCGGCTTCTAGTGTGGATTACCTGTGAGGCCTGGTGCCAAGTGTTCTCACTTTATAAGTAAATGCATCTCATCTGAAAGCCTCCCATATAGCCCCCAGAACCTTCCAACCAACTTGTCCCTTTGCATTTAGGGAGAAAACCAAAAACAAGCAAATAAAACCAAGGGCAAAGTTTTTACTGCCACTGCTGCTTTTTTTTTTTTAAAGTTCTAAAACCACCAACATCTCCAATTCCATCTAGTCTACTGTTATCCTGATAGGGCTGATATTGCCTGGTTCTGGTTTCTTCCTGAAACAAACCCTCCCTTATCTGGTGCTTGCAGAGCTGACCCCAAGTTATTATTTTTTACTTGAAATTGTCATTGACATAATTGTCGATTCACAAACAGTTGTAAGAAATATGAAAAATAGGTCCCTTGTGCCCCAGAAGTTTGATCAGACTGGGCAGCATAGCAAGATCCCCATCTCTGAATTGAGAGAGAGAGAGAGAGAGAGAGAGAGAGAGAGAGAGAGAGAGAGAGAGAGAAGAGAGAGAGAGAGAACATGCATCCCTGTACCCGTTACCCAGTTTCCTTCAGTGGTAACAACCCGTAAAACTATAGTACAACATATTAGCTATGATATCGACACTGATGCAATTCACAGACCTTATTCAGGTTTCCCTAGCTTTACTGTACTCATCTGTGTGTGTTTAGTTATATGTAATTTTATCACATGTAGTTCCCTCATTCAACCTCTGAAGTCAAGTTACAGAACACCTCCCTCACTACAGAACTCACTCTGGCTGCTGTTGATAAACATTTCCATTCCATTCCAGTCCCACCACCTTCTTTTTGAAACTATGTATACAGAATTAATATCAGGTCACAGAGTAAAAGTTGCAGCTATGGTTAGAAGTTAATGAATACATTTCTTCTAGGTTTACCTGCCTGTCCTGACCCCTGGAGAGGAGGGGAAGCTGTCCCACAGACTGGTCAACATGAGACTGAGGAGACAAGACACCCTTGAAAGACAGAAGTGGCTTCAACCTTCATGGACTCCACCTCCCCCACACCTTTCTCCTAAGCTCCTTAATGGCTTGGGGTCAAGGGGGTGTACGTGGCAGTCACTGGACTTGCCTCATGGATAGCATCTATTGTAAAACCTAAGAAGGGTATTCGAGATCTTTGTACTCTGATGGACCCACGCAGGTCAGAACAACAGGAAGTGGGCTTGACAGGACGTGGGGCCATCTCTCAGAAGTAGACTCTACAATAGGAAGATGGCCTCCACCCCACAACATCAGCAACCAGTCAGCAGCCCTGTCCCTCTGAGGCCAAGTTCCCTTAAAGCCTCGCTTTTGCATTCTTGGGGAGGCAGGTTTGAGAGATTTCTCCCACTCTGCTCACTCAGCTACTTTGGACTATTAAGCTGTTTCTCACTGTAATGGCTGGGTGGGTTTTGTTTTCTCTGGGCAGTGGGCATAAGAACCTGGTTTGGCCATAACATTTTCAACCCTAACAACTGCTTACCTCTTCTGCACTTCTAAAATTTTGTCATTTCAAAAATATTCTATAAATGGAGTCATACAAAATCTTTTGGAATTGGCTTTTTTTCACTCAGTATCATTCCCTTGGCATCTGAGCTAATGTGGGTATCAGTTGTTCATTCCTTTTTATTGCTGAGTCATAGTCCATGGTGCTGATGTACTATAGCAGCTTCATCTGCTGCTACTCTCTCTGTTGCTGCTACTCCCACTGCTGCTGCTACTCCCTCTGCTGCTGCTACTCCCTCTGCTGCTGCTACTCCCACTGCCAGAAGTTGTGTGGCTTTATCTAGTGGGTTGCATCTTCTGGTTCCATTCACATTATTTTTTACCTTCTCTGTTTCCATCTAGCACTTGCACTACATTCAAACAAACAAACACTGTCTAGTGTCATTTTGTTTTCTTTGTTTTCATAACACTGTCTGGAGACCTCTCCATCATGACCAGGCTTCCCCTTGTGTTCCCACCTTCTGAGTCTTCACACAATGTCCCCAGCATTGGGGTCCCCACCAAGGCTACTGCTTCTCCCTCATCATCATGACATGATTCTAGGCAGATGCTCTTAGTAAATGTAGTCAAAAGGGATTTGTTCACCACGCCTGCACCCAGGGCTTCATGAGGAAAGTGGAGGAATTCAAAAGATGCTGACATCTTCAAGAAGTTCACAGTCTCCTTCCCCAACCTCTGTTGGCAAGAACAGCTGTCAGAGAAACAGCAGGAAGAGTGAAGGGGGAGTGCCAGCCTAGAACCTTCAAGTGGAGGGCTCACGTGGATGGCCCTTTAAGGCATCATGGGATCTGCTCGAGGGAGTTGCCTAGCCACAGCCCAAGGTCAGCTCAGTCCTTTGGCACCAACCTGGGCACCACGGCAATGCACTTACAAGTTATCCCACCCACGCCCCTCCCTTTCACTCTTGACCTCCATGTGTAGGCAGAGAGGGAGGAGGTGGCTGTGGGAACAAGGCAGGGAGATCATGTCTGCCGAGACATGGCACAGAAAGTGGCGGTGAAGAGGCTCTGCCTAACTGAGCCTGGATCCCTTGCAGTCTCAAGTGGAAGACATGTCTGCCGACATACAGCACAGAAAGCAGCAGAGAACAGACACTGCGTAGCTGAGCCTGGCTCCTTTGCACAGTCTCAGGCAGGAGACCATGTCTGCCTAGACATAGTGTGCAAAGTGGCAGAGAACAGGTGCTGCCTAACAGAACCTGGCTCCTCTGCAGTCTCAGGCGGAAGACCATGTATACCAAGTCACGGTGCAGTAAGCAGTGCAGAACAGGTGCTGCCTAACTGAGCCTGGCTTTCTTGCATTGTCTCAGGTGGGAGAGCATATCTGCCAAGACATGGCATGGAAAGCGGTAGAGAACAGGAGCTGTCTAACTGAGCCTGGATTCCCTGTAGTCCCAGGTGGAAGATGTCTGCTGACACACAGCACAGAAAGCGGCACAGAACAGACACTGCCTAACTGAGCCTGGCTCCCCTGCACTGTCTCAGGCGGGAGACCATGTCTGCCTAGATATGGTGCAGAAAGCAGCAGAGAGCAGGCACTGCCTAACTGAGCCTGGATCCCGTGCAGTCTCAGGTGGGACACCATGTCTGCTGTTTCCTGGGCTGACTCTGATGCTGAGGAGCTAGAAGGGGGCACAGACCCCGGGCCTGCGGGCTCTGGATCCTGCTGAGGCTCCTTCACAGAATCCGAGTGATTATGTGCTAACAGCCTTCCTGGCCCAGGAATTCTCGGGCAGGAGGCATCCATGCTGAGGCTGGTAGCTGACACCCTGCCCTCCTGCCCTGCCCTGTGGCCACCTGGGGGGCTTGAGCTCTTCCCCTGGCCCCTGCTCCGTGCCCAACTTTTGCTCACTTGCTTCCTGTCTTCTCCCAGCCCCTCCTTATGCTTTCCTCTATGTTCGTTTATACCGGGTAGGAGTGAGATTGCTGTGTGCCAGGCATTGTGCTATGCATGTGTGCACACATCATTAATTCCATCACCATAACCATCCCCCGGGGCACATCATGACTACTACCCTGCGGTCATGGAAACAGAAGTCACTGAGGTGGGGGCCAGTCCAAGACGAATGGAGGATGAATTGGGAAGCTGGAATTCATACCCAGATTCTCTGATACCAAGCACAGCACTTTCTCTATGGTGCCACATTGCCCCTCGGGGTGTCTTGGGGTGTAGTCAGCTGCCGGTCTCTTCCTGTGCCTGTCTCTTCCTTCCCATCCTTGCAGGTACCCACAGAACACACCCTCTCTGCACAGGACTCGGAAGAGTCCCCTCAAGTTTCTGGTGGTCCCACAGTCTCCAAGGCCTGGAAGTTCAGGTCCATCAGAGAGAGGAACCCAGTTCTGCTGTGGGAGGAGCACCAGGCCCAGGATCACACTGCCCAAGGCTCCAGTCTGGCCCAAACTTCAGGGCTCTGCAGCCTGAGCCAAGGATGGCAGCTCTAAGTCACCGTGGCTTAGCCTGCAACTGCTGCCTGCAACTCCTGCCCTTGCCAGTCTTTTTCTTAAAGCTTTGGTTTTTCTCTGTGCCAACAGTGCTTCCTGACCTGACAGGGCTAGCGCTGTCAGGTTTCTGCTGTTGAATGGCTACCTGGTCTGAATCAGCCAGAATTCTGGAATAATCTGGGGAGACAGAGCTGCAGTCGGCAATATTTGGTGCCATCAATCTAGATTCTGGCCCACATGACATTTTATATGGGCTTCACCCCCTGCCCACATTTCTCCCAGAAACCTCATGTTTGACTCATTTTGGAGGCTTCGAGGCCCCTCATTCCAGTTCACCCTCATGTACGTGAGGGCTGCCTCGGAAATCTCAGCTGGGTTCTTTCAACAATTATTTGTCAGCACATCCCGGTTAACCAGAATAAAGGAGAGCTTTCCTCCCGTCTCCTTCCCTAAGGCTGGTTGCTCTCAGGGAGAAAGGCACGGTGGTGGCAGGGTGGGGGGCACTTCAAAAACCTAGATGGCCAGTGTTTCTGAGAGAATGCTTGGTGGGTATCTGGCCCAACTCCTGGTGTTTACAAGATGGGGAAACCGAGACTCAGCCTGAGGAGACTAACCTAAGGTCCCAGAGCAAGTTAATAGCAGAGCCTGGACTAAAACCCTGCACCCCAGTGCCCCACTCCACGTTTTGGGTTGTGAGGAACCATGGCAGGCACGCAGCAAGATGGGAGGCATGAGCCAGCTGTCTTCCAGGCACTCAGGCTGCTCCGACCACTCCATCTGATAGGCAGGGTTCCTTAGACTCCCGGGCTAGCAAGGTTCCCCGACACTGAGCCCCATGCCACTCCTTCCTCAACACCTGAGATAATCTTAACATTCAGGTCCAGTTTACATCACAGGCTCTGATCCACCTCTGTTCCTTGCCTCACCAGATTCAAATGCCATGAATGTGCAATAGAGTCTGGGTGCAGCCCCTCCTTGGCAGGCTGCCGTGCTGCCCGGGCCTAGCCCTGTGTGTGGGTTGGGGTGCAGGGCATGGCGGAAAGGGGAGAGTCCTATTCTAGAAAGCTAAGAGAAGGGTGAGGTGTGGGATAATTTCGACATCTTTTGTGTTAGTGTCTGACAAGGGCAGACAGGACACAAATCATACCCAGATGGCATTAAAAATTATGTTTCTAAATCGTGTTTTCTAAAGGAATATACACAAAAGCAAATTTGCTTATAATTCCTCTACACAGATAACTCACGTTATCATTTTTAAAAAAAAGACAAAAGTAATTATGCATACAGGCAGAAGAGTCAAACATTATAGAAAGATTTTTTTTTTTTTTTTTTTGAGTTTGAGTCTCACTCTGTCACCCAGACTGGAATGCAATGGCCGCTCCCGGCCACGGCAGCCTCGACCTGCTGGGCTCCAGCGATCCTTCTGCCTCAGCCTTCCAAGTAGCTGGAACTACAGGCGCATGCTACCATACCCAGATAGTTTTTGATTTATTGTAGAGATGAGGTATCGTCAAGTTGCCCAGGCGGGTCTTGAACCCGTGGACTCAGGCAATTCACTCACCTCGGCCTCCCAAAGTGCTGTGATTACAGGCTGAGCCACCGAGCCCGGCCTATGGAAAGATTTAAAATAAAAAATTAAAGTCTCTCTCTCCAATTCCTTGCCTAGCCTTTTCTTCCAAAGGTAATCATTAACCACTTCACTGTATGATTTCAGGTAAAGTTCCTGAATAAAAATGCGGTAATAGCATATATGTTAAAATTTTAATTAAAATGTTCAATAAGCATAAAGGAAATCATACTAAACATTGTTCAACACTCTGCCTTTTCTTGTAATAAAAGATTTTTGGAGACTGGTATCTATAAGTATGCACAGACCCACTCCACCCATGTAATGACCACACGGTTCAGAAAGAATGGCATGGGAGAATGTTTCTTTCAAGAGCTGGAGAGGGGCTTAGAGATCCTGGAATTCAGCCCTTAGTTCTCACAACCCCTTACTTTTCAAGGCACACAGCAATTTAGACACAGAAACTTGTAGTCTAGGTCTCTGTTCACTAAGCCACACTTCTGCTGTGTTGTTGGGTTCTTTTTTTTTTTTTGGTAGTATTAATGAAGCAACTGAATTGATTGGATCCTTAATGAGACAGATGCAGGGACAAACATTTTCATTCATTTCAAACACATTTGTGGAACATCTACTGCCAGGAACTGTGCTCATCATGGTAATCTTTTGTCATTATTGTTACTATTGTTGTTGTTGTTTTGGTGGTGGTGGTTGTTCAAAAGATCACTTCAGATGGTGATGAGTACCCCAATTGCTGGAAATGCCTAACTCAACTGAATGACAAGTTGGTGATGTTGACAAGGACATCCATGTACCTGTGTAGGATCTGGGGCCATCTCTAAATCTGAGATCCAAGTTCTGGTTTAAATAACTCTTGAGCTAGCCAGTTAGTCCCATCTCACACTCTTGCTCTCTCCACACTAAGGAAGGAAAACATCTGCCCCACAAGCTTCTTCTGCATACTTCTCATCTGTAACTTGAGTCCTTTTAGCAGAAAGGGGAAGGGCAGGGAAGGGAAAATCCATTCAGATCCATCCCAACCTGGGATTCTTCTAGTTCAAGATGATCTGCCACAGCATTACTCATCCCGCTTCCCTTTTTCACAAAAATTTGGGAACTGTTGGCTTTGGGTGCTACTGGACATGGCATCATCTTGGGGCTGATATGAAACTGTGTATGTACACATAAGACAATAAGCTTTAGTTGGCTACTGCATATTTTCAAGGCCATATACATATTTCCAGGAAGGCTAATCTCCCCAATCTCTGTAGCATTATTGTTGGCCTTTTAATGCCTGGTACCACTGTCTGTATTAGAGCTTGTGGTTGCTGCTCTGTGGTTGAGACAGAGCCACACTAATCATCTGTGTGGACATGGAAAACTGTTCCAAACATGGACACCGGACTTCCCAGAGGGATCAGGACACCTTGGTTTGGTTGACTGAAACATTCGGCTTTCATCCTAGCCATCTGAAATAGGCAGAGTCTGATGGTGAACGAGAGTGGCTGTAAGGAGAGACTCTCCCATCTGGAGGTCACTCGCAACCTATGATGCTCTGGCAGCAGCATTCCTGGTCTTCTTACCTGCACAGCAGCAGAGTATCCTTGCCTTGGATGGATATATTTTGGCTGTGGGCCTCTGATTTCAAGATGTCCTAAGAAGCTTCTGGCTAAAAGCCTCCCAACTCATTTCCCCTGGAAATGAAACTCAGCCCAAAGTATAAATTCAGAACATTCTCCCCAGAGCCTTCCTGAAAAGTGTTCTCCCAATTTCAATGTTCATATTCTTTCTTGGAAGATGGTCTCAGAAGCCACATTTACCGGCAACTTAAGGCCTATTGGTCAAGACACAATCCAAGAAGCGGCCCCAGATCCACGATGGCCTGGCCAGCCAAGCTCTCCCATCCAGATGGTAAGCTCTTGGTGGAATATCTCATCTTCTTCTCCCCTCACTTGATCAGTACTAACCCAAGAAACTTATCTTCTGGCTACCAGATGACTGCTTATGTCTACCCCTGACCCCCCTTTCACCACCAAGTTTTCGCATTTGTAATTCGCCCATCTTTACACTTGGTTCTACGGCTTAATACCAACTTCTATTGAATACTCTTGGCTCTGGGACTCTGCCTCACAGTTTACATCCAATTTTGTCCACTTCAGATGTATCCAGCTGCCATCCTCTGGAGTCCCATTGAGGACTGGCTCAAGGGTGAGCAATGTGGGCCATCGAATGGGGCCCCATATTCAGAAGGGCCCTTGTACTTGGTTTAAGACTCTGCTGTTGCATTCTTAAAATTCTTAATTCTATCTTTGAACTTATGTTTTGTAAGTGAAGTCTGATGGGACGACGGACCACAGGCATGACCAGAGGAGACAGTCACTGTTAGTATCACTCTTTGCAGCCCAGTTCACAGAGCATTTGCAATGCCCCATAAACACAGAATACCAGTAAACCCATGATGTGGGAGTGTCCATGCAGACTTACACGGTAAGGCCATCATAGCAAGGCCATCATGGCTATAACTAAGTCACGGACATGCCAACAGTCCCAAGAGGTTATACTCTCCATTTGACCTAGAAATTGCTTCAAATGGAAGAAGAAAAATAGTGTTCTCAGAAGCATAAATGGCCTAGGTGCCCTGTCATACCCTTTCTTATGTTACGTTCCTGCACTGGCCAAACTTATGTTGAAAATGATGACACAGGGTTGGGCGCAGTGGCTCACGCCTATAATCCCAGCATTTTGGGAGGTGGATGTGATGTGAGAGGACTGCCTGAGCTGTGAATGTGCCACTGCAGTCCAGCCTGGGCAACAGAATGAGACTCTGACTTTATATATATATATATATATATATATATAAAACAACACAGGAGAGGAGAGTGGGGTAGCATCTAGTTCCGTTTCCTTTCCCTGCTCATCAGAAAGCCTGGCAGAGAGTGCACATGTGAAAAAGTAAAACAGTCAATTTTTAAAACAGTCAATTTTGTTTTGTGTGGCATTTCCACTGTACTAGCAAGAATAAATACACATGCATGTATGAGCTATGAGATACGAATGTTGTGATTTTTATGGTTCTACATATAAGTTAAGTCCTTCCATATGTTCATTTCAAACTGGCATCACACAGTAAAAAAGATGATTGGTAAAATTTATGCCAATAATTTAAATTTTTAATTATTTTATTTGTAAAGATATTAAATAGTAAATCAAAAATTACCATGTCCAGTCAAGAGGAAGAAAGATCATGAAAGAAAGAAAAAAGCTTTATCTTTTAGGATTTTTTTTTTTTAGTTGGAGTCTCACTCTGTCACCCTGGATGGAGGCAGTGGCACGATCACTGTTCGCTGCAGCCTCAACCTTCTGACCTCAGGCAAACCTTTTGCCTCAACTTCCCAAGTAGCTGAGACTATAGGTATGTGCCACCATGCCTGGCTAATGTTTTGATTTTTTGCAGAGACGAGGTCTTACTATGTTGCTTAGGCTGGTCTCAAACCATTCAACTGAAGCAATCCTCTGGCCTCGGCCTCCCAAAGTGCTGGGATTACAGGTATGAACGACTGTGCCAGGCCCATTTTGAAGAGACAAGACCTCGCTGGAGTACAGTGGTACAATCATAGCTCACTGCAGCCTCAAACTCCTGGGCTCAAGGGATCCTCTTGTCTCAGCCTCCTTGGTACACAGGCACATGCCACCACATTCAGCTAATTAAAAAAAATTTTTTTTTGGTAGAGATGAGGCCTCACTATGTTGCTCAGGCTAGTCTTGAACTCCTGGCTTCAAGCGATCCTCTTATTTCAGCCTTCCAAAGTGCAAGATCACCAGTGTGAGCCACCACACCTGGCCCTTCTTTTAGGATCTTTAGTGACACTTTTCCTTGCCTCTTAAACAGAGTCCCACATTTTCATCTTGTACTGGGCCCCACAAATTGTGTAGCTGGCCCTGTTCCCATGGTTTCAAGACATGTCCATAAGCACTGGCAAAGCTGGCTTCGGACCTGCACCATCCCAGGCTTCCCCAGGCTTTCCCAGTATGACTTCCTTCTAGATCTTGCCATGCCTCTGTCCTGTGGTTTCTTTTGGGATCAATGGATATATGCCATCCCTTTGGTAAAATAAACAAAAACCTTCCAAACATAGCTCTAAGTAGATTGAAAAATGGAAGTACAATGAAGTGGCAGGGGCTTATCCAAGGTCACAAGGTACGCCAGGGAAAGAAGCATAAGCTCTTAACCTTCAGGTCCAATGCCAAGGTCTGTTGTCACCCATCTCCAGTACTGGCATTTGAGCCTTGAACATCATTTGAAAATACCAATGATGTCATTGCATGTTGCATCCCTTTGGTCACACCTCAGCTGGGGCCACCAGAGCTCCACAGGAACAGATTTAGGGCAAGTCTCTGCCCTCCAGGGGATTCTGCACAGAACATTCCAAAGCCCCAGGGAAGTTTTGCATCTCATTCAAGGTTAACAAGAGTCAATCAACTGGCCAATACATGTTTCCTTTGTGGCTCTGGTAAGTGTCAGATTCCTACGTCTCCCCAGGCAGGTCAAAATATATTTTCTTAACTATTCAAAATTCTCAAGGAACAGAATGCTCCCCATCTCTTTCTTGGAAAACAAGACTCTCAAAATCACATCCAGAAACCTTGCGTGACTGACCAGATCCCTCCCAGCCAGAAGAGTCCACGCCAGAAGAGACATAACCTGGGCATGTTGCAAATGACCTGTGAACCTTGTTTGAGATCCCCTCCAGTCATCCAAATGGGTCTTTAGACCAACATGTCTCAGCACATTCTAGCTGCCCCCCCCATTCTTCTGGAGGCTTCCATGCAGAGTACAAGGGCCCACTGAGTCTGGGTTTCTTTTAGGAACCTCACAGCAGCCTCTTGTTTGGAGCAGAGATGTCCTTAGCAACACAGCCTCATTCCTCAGGTATGTCTGGGCCAGCCTGAGTTCCTTCCACACCCCAAGCCTCTCTCTATGCATAGCTCTGTGTGGAAGGACAGATCCCTGTGAAAATACCTTCGGACTGCTCCCACTCGGGGTCTGCCAGGCAGCCGGCGCTGCAGCCCCGATGACGGAGTCAGCTGTCTTTCTGCCAGAACGAGTCTGTACTTGCTGGCCTCTTCCTTTTAGTAGGGACATAGGAGAACGACATCCTGTGGGCCACTCTGCACTGTTCTGCTCTAATAACAATAACAGTGACCATCTTTCCCTCTTGTCTAACCAGGGATGACTACAAACTCATATCTAAAGTTTTTACGTTGCCAGTGAAAATAATCTTCATGAAAACAGTTTAATGAAATGTAAAAATGCATCTAACATAATGGCAAATGGAACTAGAAGCAGGATACGCGATTGTATATATGGGAGCACCTCAGTTTTCTGTTTACTTTCTTACGCAGAAAAAAAAAATACAGGAAGGAAATACACCATACTGAATTTCCCTAGGTGGTGGAATTAGAGGTAATTTCATATTTTCTTCTTTAAGCTTTTTGGTATTTTCTAAAGGAAAACACATATTTCCGGTATTGATTACTTCTGTAATGTAGCAACAACAACAACAAGATACTTTCTTATTACCTGAGACTTCTGAAACAGCGGTCACTGACTTCACACATAGCCCCAGAGAAAATTAACACCTGGCATCTACTTCTCCCTAACGTGACTTCTGTGTGGAGCCCTCCACCCTGCTGAAGTTTCTATATTCGGATTTTGGCTTTGACAAGACTGCTCAGTGTATAATCACTCTTTTCTTTCCTATGTGAAGCTTGACATTTGGAAACAGCCCTGTTAGAGCCTTGAATCAAAGCATTGTATTTCTTCCTCCTGGTTACCAGGGCTGAGTGCTCCTGGAAGAGTTCCCAAAGTGCAAGGTTTTGGAGCCCACCTGAAACTGGACTCGAGGGACACAGAGACCCAGAGGATGCTGATATGGTGCATCCAGGTCGGATGACAAGAACTTCGTGTTGGGAACAGAACAGCTCTGGAGCCTTGGACTCTTCTTCTGCAAAAATGATGATATTTCTTTTATATTGATTATGAAGATTTAAAAAGGCAGTGTATATAGAGTGCCTAACATTGCACAAAATTAATTATTAATGCTGATAAGTGGTGGGCACCAGAGAGGGCAGCCGTGGGGGAAATCTGCAGCGGCTACTTTCCATTCTCTCAACCTGAAGTTTCCAGTGTTGGGCGTTGGGGATGGAGTGGAGGAGCTGCTGACTGGTCCCACCAAGGACAGCTGTGGCTTCACTGTGGAACTGTAGCCACTTCTGGGGTGGAGGGCAGGCAGAGCCAGCCGCTGGCTGGCAGCCCAGGCATGGGACGAGGGGCGGCCCTAGAGTATCCATGGACAATACTGAATATGAGACTCCGTCATCAGCCCAGAATTAGTGGCTCAGAGTGCCTCTCCTTCCGCTCACGGATAGCCGTTCTGCCTTTTAAGCATAAGAATAGAATTTGCCGGGTGGCAGCCAGCATGCCAAGGACTTACAGGAGAAAGGGGGATCAAGCCATACCTTGCAATGGATTGATACAGTCCTACTTTGCTGAACTACGACTTCATCTGCTGCTATTACTTTCTGCCATCAGCACCCCTATTTTCACAACTGCTGCTGCTACTACTGTGACTCTTAATCCTTCAAGTTTGCACTCTGCTTTGCAATTACAAAGTGCCTCCCTGGTTGTATTCTGCCTGACTGAAGATGAGACTGGACATAGCATGATGGGAAGGCAGAGGGAGGCTGGCATAAAAATCTCCAAGGGAACAGAGCAGATGTGCACTTAGGCACGGAGCACGTGTGTCAGTATTTATTGGCACCCCTCTCCACTGCCTAGGCCCCAGACGCATCCACCATCCCCAGCCACACCCAGTCACACTTCCACCAACTCCACCTGCTCTCTCGCATGGTCCACAGCCAGTGCAGGCAACTTCAAGGGTTAGGAAATAGGAGAAATGGCCTTTTATTTGGTTGGAGAAGCCTGGCCATGCCCAAATCTCACCAAATGGGGTGAGAGAAGAAGAGAGAATGCTTTTCAAACATGATGCCAGTGCCTCTGCTAATCTCTCCCACCTTCTCACAGGAAGGCCCTGGAAAGGGCTAGACTCTTTCTTTTTTGGAGACTAAATTTTCTTGAGTCTCGGGTAAATTTTTAAAACGGGCTGACTTTGGCCCTCCTCCCTAGATGAACTCTGGACTGTGCACCTTCTTCGCTCAGAAGGGCCCCCCTTTTTCAGCTGAGTGAGAAAGGGGCAAGGAGAACAGGGAAGGTAGGGAGAGCAAGAGCGCAGGGAGCTCAAGCCCTATCGTGCCCAAGGACTCCCGGGAGATTGCTGTCTTTGCCTGGCCACCGGGAGCCCAGCAGAGTTTAGAGGGAAGAAAGTGGCATTTGGGGATCCATTTTGCCCAAGATGTGAAGGCTTGGTGGCAAACTACCCTTTGTTGCTGGGGTCGAAGAACTTGGGAAGGACCTCACCTACAGGGACGGGGTTCGTCCGGGGCGGGGGGAGACGAGGACCAATCCTGGTGCCCAGGAGAGCAGACAGGTGCACGCGCCCTGGGGACCCGCCCGCAGAAACGCGCCAGGCTTGGCGGCGGATTCGGGGCCCGCCCTGGGCGCTGCTTCCGCATTTGGACCCAGGTCCACGGTGCGCGGTGGCAGCAGCTGCCAATCGCCAGTCTAGCTGGGTCCCCTGCTGCCCGTCCAGTCATTCACAGGTGAGACTCACAGGGAAGAGAGATGACCACGGCCCTAATGGCACAACCCAAAGTCACACTTTCTCTGAGGCGCTTCCCGGGTTCTCCTCCCCGGAGCCGCACACCTTAGCAGGGGAGCCGCGCCGCCGGCGCCGCAGTGGTCCCCGGGACGCGGAGGGACCGGCGGCGGGGAAGAGGGGTGGTGGGGGTGAGGGAGGGCGCGGCTCACCTGCCAGGCTGTTGTAGCAGTCCACCTCGATGGCTTCCACCGTGCGGCTCTGCTCCTCTGAGAGGCGGCCGGGCTTGGGGGCCCCGGCAGGGGTGGCGGCGCGCGGGTCCCGCTCGCGCTCTCCGGGGGGCGGCAGCAGCCCCTTCAGCTCCAGCAGCGCCCGGTGGTACTTGCCGATGGCCTCGCGGAATTTCTTGTCCTTGTAGCACTGCGCCCCTTGGCTTTTGAA
>NW_007247211.1:170496-193084 GCF_000164805.1 Carlito syrichta
CGCCCGCCTCCCCCCTCCCCTTCCCGGGATGGTCGGCCTGCCCCCGCCTCCTCCGGCCCTCCTCCCGCCTGCAACCTGCCGGCGGCGGCCACCCGCTCTTCGCGCGACGCGCGGCTACCGAGATGGGGGACTGCGGGCGCGACAGAGGTGGCGGCGACTGTCCCTGACCCGGAAGGAGCTGGGCTCGCCCGAAGGAGGGGAGGATTCAGGACAAAGCCGGCCCCGCGCTCTTCCATTCAATGCGGCGCGCCCAGCCTGGCAGAGACGAATGGGGGAGGTGTGCGCGTGCGTGCGTGCGTGTGCTTGGGTGTGGTGTGTGCATATGTGTAGGTGTGTTTTGGGTGCTGTGTGTATGTGTGCATGTGTGTGCACCTGTTTGCCTGTGTGTAACATGTGTGTGCATGTGCGCGTGTGCATGTGGAGGGGAGTGCAGTGGCAGGCATACACCTGCAGACTCATCCACCATAGATTTCTTTTTTTTTTTTTTTGCGTATTCTCTCTTGTCGCCCAGGCTGGTGTCCAGTGGCACGCTCACGGCCACCGCAGCCTCGACCTGCTAGGCTTAGGGCGATTCTTCCGCCTCAGCCTTCCAAGATTTCTTAAAAACTAAAAGGGGTGGTGTGGCAGGCAGCAAGGGACGCAGGCACAAGCGTGGCTTCTTGCTATTTGCAGTAGGCGTACGTATTTTAGGGGTGCAGTGCCTCCTTTTGTGGGTCCGGGGTGTGTCTTGGTGTGTGGCTGCTGGGCACCCAGGACATGGTGTACTCTCCAGCATGTGAGGCTTATATTCCAGAAGCCCATGTGTGCTGACAATATGTGTGTGCAGCTGTGCAGCCTGAATCACGGACGTCAGAGATGGGGCACACCTGTCACTGCTGGTCACCAGGCTCGGCAGGCACACACCCTGGTGTTCATTTACAGCACAGTTCTGGGCCTTTCCTGGGGGGGTGGGGTCTGTTCCTTTCTGCCTTCTCTCAGTCCACCTCGAGTGTAAGCTGTCTGTTGGGGAGTCTCCTCCTGCCCATGAGAACCTTCCAGTCCACAGGGCAAGGGACACTATCTTCTGGAAAGTCACCAGCCCAGGTAGAGCTTGATACAGGAGGAGGAACAGAAAGTGCCGTGGTGCCCAGAGGAGGGGAGGTGGCTTTTTTTAGTGGAAGTGGATCAGGAGGCTTTGTGGAGGAAAAGAACCTTGAAGGATTGGTAGGATTTTGGCATGAGGAAATAGGAGGAAATAACATGGCCAAATGAGGAAATGGAGCAGAAGTCCTGATGTCTGAAGTCACAGGTGTGTTTAGAGTTTAGTGGTTTGATTCTGTGGCCTGAAGGGAATTCGTGGGAAATGATGAGGTTGGGTGATGGAGGCTTTTGGATGAAGAGTTTGTATTTGATTTTGCAGGCAACAAAGAAGACTAACATATTTTTTAGTGCACTTCCCTCCTTTAGGGGAATATATATATATATATATATATATATATGTATATATACACACACACACACACACACATTAAGAATATATATAACCTAAAGCACTGGTTGTGAACGTGTGGTCCCCAGACCTAGGCCCAGCAACTGATGGGTTCCATACATGGCTCTAAAAACATGCTGCTCTAAGTGTAGGCCTTGGACCAGTGGCTTCAGCATCACTCAGGAATGTGTTAGAAATGCAGACTCTGCAAAATCCCAGAACTACTGACCCAGAAGCTGCATTTTAACAATATTACCAGGTGATTCGTATGCCTGTTAAAGTGTGAGAAGCACTGCTCTAGAGGCTTTCGAAAATACAGAAAAGTATAAGGAAGAAAGCCCCAGCCTACACTCAGTTCTATTCCTTATCAATATTTTGATTTAAATCCTACCAGTTAGTTGTTTCCTAGGCATCTATATTTGTACTCTTTTAACTAGCTTAAGTGGTATGGGATAATGTGCACAACTTGTTTCTTGTTCTCCTTATATTTGATTAAAATTCTTATAAAGCCTCATTGTAATGGCTGTATAATAGCCCATTATCTGTGTACCATAGTGTACTTAGCTATTTTTCTATAGTCAGATACATTTTGCGATTATAAATAATACCAAGATAATAAAAATAGCAAATACCTCTTATATATAGTGCTTACACTGTGCCAGGCATTGAGTTAAACATTTTGCAAATGATAATTCATTTACCCTTCGTAACAACCCTGTGAAACAAGTGTTATTATTATCCACATTTTATTTTATTTTATTTTACTTTTTGAGTTGAGTCTCACTCTGTCGCCCAGACTGGAGTGCAGTGGCTGCTCCCAGCCACCGCAGCCTCGACCTGCTGGGCTCCGGCGATCCTTCCACCTCAGCCTTCCAAGTAGCTGGAATTACAGGCATGCGCTACCACGCCCAGCTGATTTTTTGATTTATTGTAGAGATGAGGTCTTGCTGCCCAGGCAGGTCTCGAACCCACGGGCTCAGGCAATCCACTCACCTCAGCCTCCCAGAGGCACGGGATTACAGGCTGAGCTACCGAGCCCGGCTTATTATCCACATTTTAGACACCAAGTCACAGAGACTTGCCTGAGATCATCTGCTAATAAAAGTGGAGACGGGACTTAAATCCAAGCCATCAGGCCCCAGAATCTAGGCTCTTCACTCTTTTTTATATTTAAATTTTGGTCCTAATTTGTTTTTCCCTACAAGATATTATTATGTTCATTTTAAAGGAAGTTTTAAGAAAACATATTGTCAACTTGCTTTTTAGGGCGGTTTGGTTGTGCCAACTTGTGCCCCTACCAGCAAAACACTTGTTCCATGGCATCCTTGCCAACAGCAAGGGCAAACTTTCAAAAAATATTTTCAAAGTGGACAATTCTGTATACAAAAATGTATATAGAATTAACTGGGAGAGCCTTAATTATAAAGATGAATGTCTTTCACATGTAGAATTGCCATTTATAGAGAACTAAGGGCTTTTAGTTAGACATAATTTTAATGTGCTAAATTACACCTTATGTTTTAAGAGTTCTTTGCTTTCCTAAGTGCTTTAACATCTTTGATCTCATTTGATCCTCACACAGCCCCAGAGAGGGAGAGATTCTCTACTCATACCATAAGTTTGCAGTGGTTTCTTACAAGTGAGACATCATATTGGTCCAGGGGTTCAAAGGCTTTGGACTCAGAAGGGTGTGAGCAGGAGTTAGATCCTTGCTACTTCCTGGGCAAGTTATTTCAACTTATGAAAACCTCAGATTTCCTCACTCATTAAATGGGAATACTACTTGCTTCACAGGTTGTGGTGAAGCACATCCAAGGTGCTCAGCAGATGGTAACTTTAATTATTGCTCATTAAATCCTGTCATCATTGGATCCCATAACAAAGTTGTGGCAGAACTCCAGTTAATCTGTAAATATTTGCCAGCCCCTGGCCCTTTTTCTTTAAGGTTTTGAGTTGGGTCAAGCAAAGCGAAGAAATTGGGGGTTGGGCGCTCTGAATCATTGTCATTACCTGTGCTTAAAGTCACCTAGATAGGAAGGGCTACAGAAGGCAAATACTGGGCTGAGATCCAGGCTTGGGATTTGACCATTGTCAGAAATAAGACATGAATTGGGTCACAGTGGTCCCAACCATTTAAAGGTGAGAAGCACTGATGTGCCAAATTGCTTTCGTTTTCCCACTGTGTCCTGGTGTAACAGGACAGCATCTCGTTCTTAGATTCTGGATCTGAGGACAAGGCTGCAGGAGTCATGTAACCCATGCAGTTATATATACCTGTGTATATGAGGCAGAACTCAGCATGAGAGCTTAGTACTGGCTTGAATGAAGGAGAGCAAAATGCGAAAGGGATGGAGGAGGTGGGTGAGAGGGGACAAACTATGCCCATCTGTCCCGCTCCACAGCGGTGTGTGTGCATGTCTAGAATTGTTTTGTTTGCTTGTTTTTAGTATGCTTCTAAGCCACTCATTGGTAAATGATCTACTCCCTTCAGATGGAATGAAATGGATGCCAATGAGCTTTCTCAAATGTTCTTTCATTGAGTATTGACCATATGTAGAGAGCTATTTTAGAAAGTGAGCAAAGATTCAAATGACAGAGAATCTGAGCATGAATCTAGAAGTCAGAAACTCCGTGCTTCTCAACCTTGAACTTTCTCAACCTTGAATGTGTGTGTGTTGCCTGGAGGTCTTACCATGATGCAGTTCTCCGATTCTGTTAACCTAAGGTGGGACCCAAGATTCTACACATCTAGTAAATTATCAGATGAGCTGATGTTGCTAGTCCATGGCCTGCATTTTGAGGAGGTGTTTTGAGGAGAGGGGTCTCCATCTCTCCCTTTTTTCCCTGGTCCTCATTTTTCCAAAAGGACTTGTTCATGGATTGGCCAGACTCCTGGGAAGTAACTGGCCCCTATTTAACATGGGCAGAATTATGAACTCCCATCCACCTTCCCTTATATGTCATGTACTGGGAATAGGTCAGCTGTCAGGGCTTCCCTCACTGTCCTGGCCATCTTGTTTTTTTTCCTCAAATGTGTAGCCAAGCATGGGGTTTTACTTGCATCTCTTGTCTAATGTGGCAGCACAGAGGGCAAGGAGATTTTTGGTGTGTCATGGGGAGGGAAAAGCCCTTGTAGGTCTTCAGCTTGCTTGCAGCTGGGTGCAGTGGCTCACGCCTATAATTTCAGCACTTTGGTAGGCTGAGGTGAGAGGACTGCCTGAGCCCAGGAGATTGAGACTAGCCTGGATAACTTGGCAAAACCTTGTCTCTACAATAAATAAAAATTAGCTGGGCATGGTGGCACATACCTGTAGTTCCAGCTACTTGGGAGGCTGAGGCAGCAGGATTGCCTGAGTCTAGCAGGTCGAGGTTGCGGTAGCTGTGAGTGTGTCACTGCACTCCAGCCTGGGTGACAGAGTGAGACTCTGATGAAAGAAAGAGAGAAAGGGAGGAAGGGAGGAAGATAGGAAGGGAGGGAGGAAGGAGAGTAGGCTGCTTGCCTTGTGTTTTTAAAAGAGAGTCCTGACTAAGAAACAGGGCATTTATGTGGGTGACTATTAAGTGGTGTTCTGAGTTCTCATCTATCAGTGGCCCTTGACTGCCCAGGTTGCTCATAAACTTCATAAAGGAGAAAGTTGCTCAGGCTGCAGTGGGTTTCTGGTACTCGTGGCCTTTTAGGCCAATGTCATCAAAACATCTCCCTTCCTTCCTAACAGGTGAGCCCTGAGCACACACAGAGATGCCTGTGGATGGTTGTACCACTGACAGAATAACTAACTACTGCTCAGACACACTGGATGATTCCTCAGCAAGATTTGTGTGGGATTATTCATTATTTTTTAAATAGGTATATTATGTGAAGGAGAGCTTTGGACTTCTGATGAGCTCCCTGCCCCCTGCCCCCCCAGTGGTGAACATGGTACCCAGCATTGCAGCCCTTATTCTCCCCCGCCTTCAGCAGGGCCCAGTGTCTTTTGTTCCTATCCTTGTGCCCAATGTTTAGTGACTACTTATGAGTAAGAGCATGTGGTATTCAGTTTTTTGTTTCTCTGATAACTTGCTTGGAATGATGGCCTCCAGCTGCATCCGTGTTACTGAAAAGGACATGATTTTGTTCTTCTTTATGGCTGTGTAGTATCCTATGGTGTATATGTGCCACATTTTCTTTAGCCAGTTCACCATCAATGGGCACTTGGTTCCACATTTTGCTATTATGAATAGTTCTGCAATAAACATACAAGTACAGGTATCTTTTGGTAGAGAAATTTGTGTTTCTTTAGGTATATGCCCAGAAGTGGGATTATAAGGTCAAATGGTAACTCTATTTTTAGTTCTTTGAGAAATCTCCAAACTGCTTTCCGCAGAGGTTAAACTAGTTTACAGTCTCACCAACAGTGTGCAAGTATTCCCTTTTCCCTGAAGTTTTGCCAATACCTGTTTTTTTTTAACCTATTAATAATAGCCATCCAGATCCATGTGAGATAGTATCTTCTTGTGGTTTTTATTCAAATTTCTCTGATGATTAGTAATGCTGAGCATTTTTCATATGTTTGTTGACCACTTGTCTGTCTTCTTTTGAGAAGTGTCTGTTCATGTTCTTTGCCCACTTTTTAATGGGGTTATTGTGGGTTTTTTCCCCCCTGTCAGTTCATTTGAGTTCCTTGTAGATTATTCTGGATATTAGGCCTTTGTAGGATGCATAGCTTGCAAATATTTTCTCCTGTTCTGTGGGTTGCCTCTTTACTCTCTTGATGGTTTCCTTTGCTTTTTAACCTGATAAGGTCCCACCTGTCAATTTTCGTTTTCACTGGATTTGCTTTTGTGGACTTGGTCATGAATTCAAGATCTAGGCCAGTGTCCAGGAGAGTGCATGGAATGATTTCCAAGGCAAGAGCTTTGTGTGGTGAACAGCAGACGGCGCTATGTTCCTGGGGCTTCCTGGGCCTCAGGTGCTATGTCTGCCTGGGGTCTGTCTGGGTCTGGTTTCTCTTCCTGAGGTCTCTGGCTCTTGCTGCCCACCGGTTTTAGAAGCCTGGGGCCCCCTTCTTTCCAGACCCGGAGCTCACATACCTCCTAGACCGATGGTTCGTGCTGCTCTGTCTCTTCCTTCAGCTCAGTTTTTCGAGACATGTGTTTGAATATTCTTAGTACAGATCTAAGCTCTTCAGGGTTTGCTCACAGTGCCAACCAAGTCAAAGCTATCCTGGGGATTTTTTTCTAGTTGCATCAAGCTTCACAATTTACCTGAGAAAACTGCAGCATTTTTTGTTACCAGTTGTTATCCTATCTTCAAATACCCCTCTATGAAAAAGTGGGAGATTTAAAAACTATTCCATGCCTAGTTGTAGTTAATGTGAGCTTCGTGTTTTCGTTCATTCTACCTTCTGCCCCCACCTCCACCCAACAGCAAATTTCTCTATCATTTGGGAGCTCAGTTCAGTCTTGCTTTTTTTGGGAAAATAAGGCCTCTCTACATGTTCGTACTCTCTCCCCCACTCAACCCGCTCTCTAACTGCGCTATCTCCATCATCAATCACAGCCTTCTGTGGGGTCCCTGATATCAGTTATCTGGATCTGCTGCCCTCCCTTCCTTCTCTTATTCCATGTGGTCAGGTGGAACTGTCAATCATGGTGGCCTCTCCCTCCCTGCATCCCCCCACTAGCAGCCATTCCAGGCTGAGCCAATCATGTTACTCCATCTTCCTACACCACCATAATTGGTTCAGGGAAGGGATGTAAAACCAAGTGAAGATTCTCAGAGTTACTGCTGAGACTTACATATAGACATTGGAAGAGAGAAGTTCTTTTTCCATTATTTTCTCTCTTTGTTTTTTTTTTTTTAAATCAGGGTCTCCCTCTGTTGCCCAGGCTGGAGTGCAGTGGCATGATCACGGCTTACCATAGCCTCTACCTGCTGGGCTCAGGTGATCCTTCTGCCTCAGCCTCCCGAGTAGCAGGGACTATAGGCATGCGCTAAGGCACCAGCTAATTTTTTTTCTTTTTTCTTTTTTTATGTAGAAACAAGACCTCGCTATGTTGCCTAGATTGGTCTGGAACCTCTGGGCTCAAGCAATCCTCCCACCTTGGCCTCCCAAAGTGCTGAGATTATAGGCGAGAGCTACTGTGCCCAGCCTCCATTCTTTTATATTCACTAAAAATTAGTTTACTTATTTATATGTTTTTAACTTTGTATTATGGTAAAATCTGAAGACGCAAAGAAAAAAGTAGTATTAATGAATCTTCAGAAGCCCATCACCCAGCTTAAGCAGTTGTCAGCAACTAGTACTTATTGCCATATGTTCGGGTTTCCATATGTACCATTCTTTTATCTCTAAGTCTTTGCACTTGCAGTTCCCTGCATGTCATTTCCTGTTTTAAGAAACTCGTTTTCATATATTTCATGTGTCACATATTTCTCATTCGTTCATTCTTAGAACATTAGATCTTCTGATGAAAGTCACCCAGATTTACGAAAAGATTTAGCACCATGAAACCCCCTGACCTTCACACAAGTTTGGTCTTCCCTTTGGTTTTCTGGTTGCTCCCTTTTTATACTTTTATACTTCATAGAACTTATTCATTCAACATTTACTCAACAAACATTGAAAACTTTCATCCTTTCAGACACTGAAGATCAATAAATAAAACAGCCAAGCATTCTCCCCTTCATAGAGTGGAGGGGACTGACAATAAGCTTCACCAACAACTAAGTCATAGAAGATGTTGGAATGTGAGCAGTACAGTGGAAAGAGGGAGTTACGCAGGATTAGGTATGTGTGCATATGTTCACATTTTTAATTAAAAAAATAAGATAAGCCACATTGACGGCACTATGTCATGGTTACTTGCTTGTTTTTTTGTCTCCACCATTAGATTACAGCTACTTGAAAGTGGGGATTATGTCTTATTCTTCATGTAGTCCCAGCATGGAGTATGGTAGTAAATACTCTGTAATGATTGTGGAGCACAAGACATTAGATCTGAAGAGTCCTGGTGTCAAGGAAGGTTTTGTGTTTTTCTTAAGATAGTACATGTACATTCAAACAACTCTCTATATAATTGAATGTATATTAAAAACAAGTTTTTCTTCTACCCCTGACCCCAGTCCTCCAAAATCCTTCCCAATGGCATCTGCTGTTACTTGTTCTGTATGTATCTCTCCAGAGACAGGCTGACTGTCTATCCATCCATCCATCCATCCATCCATCCATCCATCCATCCATCTGTATATACCTATCTGTCTGTCTATCTGTTCGTCCATCCATCCATCCGTCCATGCATCCATCTTTCCATCTATTTATCTATCTATCCATCCATTTCTAGCTGCATGTCCATCCTTATCTATCTATCTGTCAATCTATCCATCCATCAGTCTATCCATTCATCCATTTATCTATCTCTATCTACCATCTATCTATCTATCTAATATATCTTCAATTACAAGTATTATCTTGGAAATCATTGTATTTCAGTAGATATAGAACCATGAAACTGGAGGATGAGAGATGAGATTAGCATTTCCTTCACCCCTTCCCTGCTCTGGCATCATGGTTTGGGCAGTGGCCATATTACATCACAGTTAAAGTTATGACAGGATGGCCCTCCTCCTTGGGCCCACATCCTAATGGGCTCTGGTAACACCATTTCTTTATTTTTGTCTGCCTAAATATGTTCCTTCTCTTGCCTGTCTCTGGATACTTCAACATTCATTTTTGATTTCTCTGTGTCCACATTTCTGTAAATTGTCTCCATGTTAAAAGTCTCTTCAGATCAAGCATTAGAGTTAGATTTTGTTTCCTGTCATGACCCTGTTATAAGTACTATTCTAAGATGTAATGCTTTCCAGAATTGTCAAGACCTGATGCTATAAGACCCGATAAAGCTAGTCTCTAATGGTTAAATTTCAGGCTAATTTGGGGCTAACTGGACATTTTAACTTTCAAATTCTATTTGGCCAAGTTCTGAGAACTACTGTGCTGTTGGCATGTGAAGTTTGGGAGTATGTGGATTTTTTTGGTCACTGTACTGTTTCTCATAATTTCATGTGAGACTCTGAAATTGTGACCTTGGGTTTCCATTATCAGGCATTTAACATTTTAGCAGTCTTTTATGAAACACACACACACACACACACACACACACACACGCTACCTTTTTTTCCTACAGAAGTGCTAGAGAGATATATTCATTATTTGTAGTTATGTAACACATTATCCAAAATGTAGCTGCTTAAAATAACATTTATTGTTTTGAAACAATCCCACAGTTTCTGTGGGAGACTCTCTGTTGGGTGGTTCTGGCTCAAGTTCTTATATGAAGTTGTAGTCAAGCTGTGGACTGGGACTGACGTCATTGAAAGGCTCCATTGCTGAAGCTGTCCAAGCTCATGCATATGCCAGTTGGCATCCCTCTGCTTCTTGCTGGCTACTGGCTGAACATCTCAGCTCCTTGCCATAAGCTCTTGAGTGTCCTCACAATATGGCACCCAGCTTCCCCCAGAGCAAGTGATTTAAGAGATCCATAATCTTTTAAAACCCAATCTGGGCACAGTGGCTCATGCCTGTAATCCCAGCTCTTTGAGATGACAAAGTGAGAGGATTGCCTGAGCCCAGGAGTTCAAGACCAGCCTAGGCAACATGGGGAGCCTTTGTCTCTACAATAAAATAAAAAAATATTAGCTGAGAGTGGTGGGGTATGCCTTTAGTCCCAACTACTTGGAATACTGAAGTGTAAGGATTGCTTGAGACTAGGTCAAGGCTATCATGGTCTTGAGTGTGTCACTGGGTAACAGAGTGAGCTATCAACTCCAAAAAAACAACAACAAAAAACACACCCAATCTTAAAAGTGACACATCATCACTTTTGATGTACAGTTGACCCTTGAACAAAGCAGGGGTTAGGGATGCCACTTTCTGCAATTTATGTAACTTTCACAAACTTAACTAATAGCCTACTGTTGATTGGAAGCTTTACTGATAACATAAACTGTAGACTAACACATATTTTGTATGTTATATGTACTATATATACTGTAGTCCTACAATAAAGTAAGCTAGAGAAAATAAAATGTTATTAAGAAAATCATAAGGGAGATAACATATATTTACTTTTAATGAAGTGGAAGTGGATTGTCATAAAGGTCTTCATCCTCCTCATCTTCATACTGAGTAGGTGGGGAAGGGTAAAGAGGAAGAGAAGGGGTTGATCTTGCTGTCTCAGGGGTGGCAGAAGAGGAAGAAGTGAAAGGGAGGCAGGAGAGGCAAGCACACTTGGTGTAACTTTACCAAAATCTGTTATAATTTCTATCTGACATTTTTGCTTTTTTTGTTCCTTTGTTTCTCTAAAAATGTATATGATACCACTCCTTCTTCCACCATTTACTTTAGCTTCAGTGCCTGTATCATAGAAAAGTCCATGTGGTAAAGACATCAAAAGCATTCTTGAATAACGGGAGCCTCTCTGCCAGACTGTTTAATGTCCCTTTGTTTCCTGGCCCTACCTTTTCTACATCTTCTTCCTCATCATCTGGCACTGGTTGGAAGCACTCATCTCCTTCAAGTCATCTTCTGTTAATTCCTCTGGTGTGATGTCTATTAGCTCTTGAATTTCTCCAAGCTCCATATCCTGAAACCCTTCACCACTATCCTTCATAGCCACATCCCTTTCATGATTTCTTTGATTAGCTCTGAAGTAAATCTTGTGAAGTCATGCAAAACATCTGGACATGGTATTCTCCAGCAAGAAGTTATTGCTTTGGGCTTGGTCGTTTCCACAGCTTTTTCTATAACAACGATGGCATCTTCAGTGGTATAATCCAGACTTTCATGATGTTCTTTCTGTGGTTTTTTTTCTTCCATAGCATTGACAATCCTTTCCATAGAGTACCCTATGTAATGAACCCTAAAGATCCTTATGACCTCCTGATCTAGAAGCTGAATTAGAGACATTGTGTTGGAGGCAAGTAGACCACTTGATGCCTTTGATGTTGAACGCATAAGCTCTGAGTAACCAGGGACATGGTTCAATATCAAAGGAACTCTAAATAACAGTCTTTTGCTGGCAAGGTACATTTTTTTTTTTTTTTTAAGTTAGAGTCTCATTCCATTGCCCAGGCTGAAATGTAGTGGCACGCTCATGACTACCCCAGCGTCGACCTGCTGACCTCCAGCGATCCTTCTGCCTCAGCCTTCCAAGTATTTGGAATTACAGGCATGCGCTACCACGCCCAGCTAATTTTTTCTTTATTGTAGAGATGAGGTCTCACCAAGTTGCCTGGGCTGGTCTCGAACTCATGGGCTCAGGCAATTCACTCACCTCGGCCTCCCATATTGCTGGGTTGCAAAGTACTTATTGACTGTAGGAACAACGCATCAATGAATCCAGTGTAAAAGAAGGGCTCTTATTGTCTGGGCCTTCTTGTTGCACAAGCAAAAGCCTGGCAGCTGGTATTGATCTATAAAGCAGGCTGGGGATTAGCAACTGTTTAGACAATGGCAATCCTGATTTTAAAAAAATCCCGACTGCATTAGCACAGAAAGTAGTGTTAGCTTATTCCTTAAATTTTGGTGCTTGCTTCTCTTCCTTACTAATAAACATCCTTTCTGGCACCTTATTCTAAAACAGGGCACTTTATCAGCATTAAGAACCTATTCAGGCATATATCCTTTCTCCTCAATGATTTTCTTAATGCTGTCTAGGAACTTATCTGCTGCCTCTTGGCTGGTAGAAGCTGCTTCTCTGGTTATCTTGGCTTTTTTTTTTTTTAAAAGGCAAACCTCTTTGTAAAATTATCAAACCATCTTTTGCTGTCATTAAATTTTCCATCTTTAGGTCCTTCACCTCCCTTTTGCTTTAAGTTGTCATATAATGATTTTGTTCTTTCTCAAATCATATTAGAGTCTATAGGTATGCCTTTCTTGTAATAATCCTGTACCCACATAAAAGCTGCATTTTTCAATACAAGATGAAAAGGTTATTTTGCAAAAAGCACAAGGTTTTCACGCCTGCTGGTGCAGCTGCAGTGATGGCTTTATGAATTTCCTTTTCTTTTTTTGCAGTGGTCCTTACCCTAGATTCATTTATCTTGAAGTGGCGACACCCACAACTGCAGACCTCAATCTACATACATATCAAGCAATTCAGCTTTTTCTTGTGATGTCATGACTTTCTGCTGCTTCTTAGAAACATTTCCAGCAGCACTAGTGGAACTTTGTATGAGTCTCACAGTATTATTTAAGGTTTGTGGTATTATACTCAACATGATGAAAAATGCTCAAGAACTGTGAAGGTTCACTTTTTACTGTAAGTCACAATTTACTGGAGAGACGAACTGCTCATGCAGAGATGATTAGCATCACACTGTGTTATAAGTGGATACCTGCAACACTGAGCTCACCACAACAGCAACAGGAGGTGGCTATGAAATTATTAGAGTAGTTCATTACTACAGTCAATTCTATGCATTTCTGATTTAATATCACAACTTGACATTTGTTTACATTTCTCTCAACTGCAAATGAAAGTCATGCACAGTCTGTGTTTGCGTGTGTAAGCTTTGATAAATTTTAACTCTTAGTAATAGATTTGTGTATTTTTATGGTAGCAAATGATAAAATAGACTAGCATCTATATATGTTTATGCTTTCATGACATACCTTTGTCTTACTTTTTTCAATATTTCTAGTCTATGCAGTTTGTGAATTTTTTCAAAGTGCTGCAAATCTCCAAAAAATTTCCAATATCTTTATTGAAAAATCTGCATATAAGTGGACCTATACAGTTCAAACCCATCTTGTTCAATGACAAACTATATCCCATTTGTCCCTTGGACTAATCCTGGTACTGGTTGGTAGGAGACCACACAGGTGTGAATACCAGGTGGTGAGACTTGTTGGGAACATTTAGGAGGCTGGCTACCTTTAAAGAGAAGTAAGCATTGTATTCTTATCGGTGCCTAGCCACATGTTAGGGCTAAAGAGGGCATTTATGTAATATGAAAAGACAAATAACACAAAGTAAGTTGACCACTTGTGGGGAGCCGCAACTCCTAACAGAAGGCAAAGTAAGGGTTACCTGAAAATGGGAAAAATGCTGGCTGGGAGCTTCAAGGCCCCAGCTGGAGGCAAAGCCCCATGGATCCCATTGATGGGCCCCCTTTGATCTCTAGGAGTGTGTGCATAAGACAGAAAGTACCCCTTTCTGATGAAGCAGTAACTGATAAGCGAGGATGATGTATTGGTGAAACTGAAGTTTGAGGCATGAATAAGGAACACAGCAAAAGCACAGCCATTAGAGACACTAGAGAAGTTACCTTCATCTCTATAAAAAGCAAAACCATTGTGTATAAAGAAAATAAAAGAACTTTCCCATTCTTTATTTTTAATGGTTAACAGACCCTATACTAAAATAACACCTTAGACGGGTAAGATGGAGGAGGAAGTTTGTGAGACCTGAGACAAGTCAATCCTGAGGGTAGCTGCTTTTAAACATAATTTAATAAAGTATAGACATAGTAGATATAAGTTTGTAAGAGTAAAATAATCTAGTAGTATAAGTATGATAATATAGAAGAGAATAGTTAAGTAGATAAAAATAGGATGATTAAAAATAATTAGATAAAAAATAATTAAATAGAAAACAAATATAAAATATAAGAGTAGTCAAGCATAATTCATATAAAGGTTGTTAAGCATTATTAGATTATGATTCATATGAGTAAAATAAGAATAAAGATAGATACATAATAGGAAAGTTTATAGGAAATAATCAAAAAATAATAAAGTTAGTTATAAGAAACAGTAAAATTAGTTATAGATGTAAACGCCAATATATTGCTGTCAAGTTACATGTAAGAATTATTAGAAATATGATATAAAAGGGGTAAGGGTTAAAAGGTTACAGTTAATTATTTTTAGCAGAAATTGTTTCGTTCCTGTCTGTTGATTTTAACATAATGGAAACAAAAAAAAGAATAGGGAGGAACAAATAAATCATTGTAGAACGTTTGATTGTAAAAGAAAACATAATGTAAGCTTTTGTGGGCATATGTGTGAGGGGGTTGAGGGTTGAAAATACCTTATATAAACATGTGAAAATTGAATAAACTTTGGAAGAGTCCCGAACTTGACCCAGGGAGTTGACTTGTGTCTTCTTCCTTCGCTGCGTCTGATTCTCTCACCTTAGGCCCTGACCTTTGTGTTGGAGCTGGACTCTGACAACCACTGATCACAATAATATATGCAAGTATGCATTTTTATTGCAGAGGGCAAGGCGCTGAAAGAAATTTAGAGCTCAAAGGTCTTTAGGTCTTTGTTTTTTTTCCTGTAAATGTAACTTCCTACTTTTAAAATGGAGAAGTATTAAAATGCATGTTTAAGATGTTAAAATATCATTGGGACATTTCTTTGAAGCTCCTGTGATAATAAGAAGGGTTCCAAAGTTTGTCCTGTCAATCACTACCTTAAGACTACTAGTTTTTAATCTTTTGGAGGAAGGAGCTATGGACTGTATTGACAGTATTGCCAGTGACAGGATCTTTAAAAAATATTTCTTAAGGTGTGAAGTTAGATTGTTGATTTGAGAGCTTTATTATTTTTTATTGTACATATTTATGCTAAAAACTTCTACCTTAGCATTGTTTTCACTGCATCCTCCAAGTTTTGTGTTTTCATTTTGATTTTTGTTATATTGTGTTTTATTTTTATTTTTCTCAGATTTTTCTGATGATTTATTTTTTGGCCCATTTGTTGTTTAAGAGTGTGTTGTTTAATTTCCATATATTTGTAGCTTTTACAGTTATCCTTGTGCTATTGATTTCTAGTTTTCATTCCATTTTTGTTGAAAAAATTCTTTGTATGATTTCAATGTTATTGATTTTGTTAAAACTTGTTCTGTGGCTTAGTATGTGGTCTCTCCTGGAGAATGTTCCATGTGCATGTGGGAAGAATCTATTCTTTGCTGTTGTTGGGTAGAGTGTTTTGCACACCTTGGCTAAGTTCAGTTGGTCTACTGTGTTGTTCAAGTCCTCTGTTTTTTGTTTATCTTCTCCAGTTGTGTCTATTAGGAAAATGAGGTATTGAAGTTCTCCTCCGCTATAGTGTTGCTGTCTATTTCTCCTTTTAATTCTATAAAGTTTTGCTTCATATGTTTAGGAGCTTTGATGTTTGGTACACAGCTACTTGTATTGTTATATCTTCTGGGTTAATTAACACTTTTATCATTACATAATGTCTTTCTTTATCTTTGGTAAAATCTTTCAATTTAAAGTCGATTTTGTCTGATATTAGTATAGCCACTCTTGCTCTCTCTTGGTTATCATTTGTATGGAAAATCTTTTTCCATCCTTTCACCTTCAGCCCATGCATGTTCCTATCTAAATTGAGCCTCTAGTAGACAGCACATAGTTGGATTCTATTTTTTAAAAAATCTGTTTAGCCAATTTATGTCTTTTGATTGAGGAATTTTAATCCACTTACATTTAAAGTAATCAGTGATTGGAAAGACTTACTATTGTCCTTTTGTTCATTGTTTTCTATATCTTATAGCTTTTTTTGTTTCTTTTTTCCTCTGCTACTGTCTTCCTTTATATATCATTTTTTTTGTAGTGATATGTTTCGACACCCTTATTTTATTTTGTGTATATTCCATATTTTTTTTATGGCTGCCACTGTAATTATATAAGACAGCTTAAAGTTACAGCATTCTACTTACATTGATAACAGCTTAACTTCCACTGCAGACAAAATTCTACTCCTTTCTAAATCCACTCTTCCTGGATGTTATTGATGTCACAAATTATTTCTTGTATATCATTAACATAGATTTATATATTTTTAATGTTGTTGTCATTAATATTCTATGCACAAAATTACAACAGTGCAGGTATCTATATTTGTTATGTGTTATTTTTACCAGAGTACCTTATATTTTTGTATGACTTTGTGTTGCTGTCTACTGTCTTTTCATTTGAACTTGAAGGACTCCCTTTAGCATTTCTTATAGAACAGCTCTAGTGGTAACAAACTCCCTTTTAACCTGTGGTTTCCTGATAATCTTACAGAAGTTCCTTTTAGGTGACAAATTGCTTTTCTTTTGCTATTTTCAGGATACACTCTTTATTGTTAGACAGTTTGAATATGATGTGTGTGATTCTCTTTGGATTTATTCTAGTTGGAGTTTTTGAGCTCTTGACTATGTCCTTTTCTAAGATTTGTGAAGTTTTCAGTCACTATTTACTCAAATAAGCTCGCTGTCCCTTTTTCCCTTTCTTCTTCTGGGATTTATAGTGCATATATCCAATTACCTGATAGTGTTCCACAAGTCCCTTAGGTTCTCCTGAATCTTGTTCACTTTTTTTCCTTTTTTTCCCTCTGACTCAATGACTTTAAATGACATGTCTTGAAGTTTGCTATTTATTTCTTCTATCTGATCAAATCTGCTGTTTGATTCCACTATTACTTTTTCAGTCTGGTTATTGTATTTTTAAGCTCCAGGATATCTGCTTGGTTCTTTTAAAAATATATTTTTTTGTTTACATTCTCATTTTGTTCATGCATCCTTTCTCTGATTTCATCTAGCTGTCTATCTGTGCTCTCTTTAAGCTCATTGAACACCTTTAGGACATTTACTTTAAATTCTTCATCAGGTAGCTCACAGATCACTTTTCTTCAGGCTTGACTGCGGGAGTTTTATTTTGATCCATTGGGCCAATTTCTCTGTCTTTCTGTGCGTCTTATAATCTTTTGCTGGAATTTGGGCTTTTGAAAAAAAGCCACCTTTTCCAGTCTTTGGCTTCATGCAAGGAAAGACTTTCACCAGTCAGCCCTGCTGGACATTCTAGGACCTTGCAAACCTTTTCTGATGTGCTCCTTCTGGTATCTGCCTGTGGAACGACACCTCTAACCTATGACTCTCCCCCATTTCAGTGGCTTCCACTTGCTGGCCCTGTCCTGTCAGCCCTGGTTTCTGTCAGGTGAGACAGAAATTAGCTCCTTGGATGGCCTCTAGATGAGCCAGAACATTGAATGCACAGTTTATTCTTTAGTTTCCACTCCAAGGGTGGAGCCCTAGTGTAAGGAGTTTCTTCCCAGTTCCCCAGTGTTATGCCACAGAGAGGGAAGGGCACAGATGGACATGCCAGCTGCAGCAAATTTTCCTACTTTTTTTGCTGCAATCACTTTTTGATTTTACAAAGACTTGGGTGCTATAGCTTCTTGGCCTGCCTCTAGAGTTCTCCAATCTGTTATTCCAGTCTGTATATTGTTAACCCACTGTTTCTGGGAAAGAAGAAAGGCTTGTACCTTCCTAGTCCACCATCTTGCTGACATCACTCTTCCCCCCAGAACTATTTATTTATTTATGAGTTGGAGTCTTACTCTGTCACCCAGGTTGGAGTGCAGTGGCACAATCATGGCTACCACAGTCTCAACCTGCTGGGCTCAGGCAATCCTTCTACCTCAGCCTCTCAAGTAGCTGGAACCACAAGTGTGTGCCCCCACACCTAGGTAATTTTTCTGATTTCTAGTAGAGACGAGTTCTCACCAAGTTGTCCAGCCTGGTCTGGAACCCCTGGCTTAGACAATCCTCTCACCTTGGTCCTCCCAAAGTGCTGGGATTACGTGTGTGAGCCACTACACCAGGCCAGCCCTAAAGCCTTTTAATCAATCCCTTTGGATTTGAGCACCATAATATGGTTTCTTTGGAGCCATGATTTTGGAACTGGGAAACATGAAGGTTTGATGAGTGAATGGGGCATTTCAGGCTCAGCAAGAGAGCCCTCTTCCTCAGCAGGTGACTATTTCTACATGCTTCAAACCATGCTCTTGACTACCACAAATACTTGAATTGTGTGGGATCATGCAGGTTTCCCTGTGGTAACTATGGGTTATGGGCTGTCATCACGGGGCTTCTAAAGATGACCAGATTTGCTTTCCCTCCTCTTCTGTCTAAGATCTCTTCGGGTCTGCAGAACTGTATCTGAACTCCTGAAGATTCTGCTGCTGCAGCAACAATCTGCCACCAGTCAGGCTAGTCATCCATTATCTATTTCCTTTTCTTGCAGCCTTCCCCGGCCTGTCGGTATTCAGCTGCTGAGCCTTTGTTGGTAAACTCAGGGTTGGGGAGTGGGACTGAGAGGGAAGTATTTGGGTAAAAGGGTGGGTAGGACAGAGAGAAAGGATTGGGATGGATGTACAACTTTAGTTCTACTTAAATCTCTTACATGTACCAGGTAATCTTACACTAGAAGTATAAAATACATGACCTGTCAAGTCCAGAAACTTTAGAGGCTCTAAACTCCCCCAGTAGATTGGAGTTCAGGTTCACTGGTAGAGATTAAGGATAATATTGAGAGAGGTGTGAAAACACATATGACATCACAGAGGGAATTTAATGGCAATTTTCCCTCTTTCTTTACCTCTTCCCTCTTTCTCTTCTTACCATTCTTCTTTGTAGTAAGTTCCCCACATATGAACAAGTTCCATTCTAAGAGTACATTTCTAAGTCCAATTTGCTCCTAAATCCAACAAAGTTAGCCTAGGTACCCAACTAACACAATCGGCTATATAGTACTTTATTGTAATAGGTTTATAATACTTGCCACAAACAGTATGTAAAACACAAATGCAAAAAATAAAGAAAACATGTTTAGTTTACAGTACATCAGACACGTGAACTAATTTATGTGATTGGACATGCGAGTGCATGTTCACATCTTTGAAAGTTTGCAACTTGAAGGTTCGTATTAGGAGACTTGCTGTACTTTCTGTTTTCCAGCAACTAGTTGCATTGTAGTTGATAGATTTGTTCTGTCTTCATCAAGAACCTTTCTGTGCTAAGAAACAAAGATACTGCATTGTTCTGCATTGGCTACATATTCCTTAGTTCACAAAGTAACCTTATCAGGGCCACTTTAGTGTGCAGAGGAAGAGAGGGAAGGTCTGGAGAAGAGTTCAGAGTCAAAATGGTTAGACCTGAATGTGGGGCTGAAAGGGCAGTTCAAAGTTGTTGTGGAAGTTGGGGCCTACCAGACAGTTGCGAGAGTACAGAAAAGCAGGCCAAGTGCTTATCTCCTAACTCTAGCCCATTAGCTTGGAGACTTTGGGGAGTACTGTGCTCAGGATTTCTTTCTTTCTTTTTTTTTTTGAAAGCAGGATTTATTGAGAGGACAGAAAATCTCCCACAGTGGGAGGAGACCCGAAGGGGTTGCCCAGGATTTGTTTTTTTAACAAAGTTTTAAACTATGGTTACCTCTTTTACCAATCGTCTTTCAGTTAAAAAAAAAAAAAAAAAAAAGCCAGAAAAAAAAAATTTCTTTTGAAGGAGTAGACATGGCAGCTCATGTCTATAATTCCAGCACTTTGGGAGGCCAAAGTGAGAAGATCATTTGAGTCCAGGAGTTTGAGACCAGACTGGGCAACATAGCAAGACTCTGTCTCCACCAAAAAAAAATAATAAAAAGAATTATAAAAAAAATTTTTTAAGCCAGAGAAAAATGAAATATGTTGCTTTGTTTTGTTTTTTGTTCTGGTAAATTTAGACTTTGGAGTTCTTCCTGAACACTAAGAAAGAAATCCAGCCAGCCTCATGCTTTTGTAAGTCAGAAGAGCCAGCAGAATGCTGCTTGGTGAAGAAGAGGCTGCTGTTGACAGAGATGGCTTCTGCTGTGTGGAAAGGCACTAGAGCCTCCCAGGCTGTGGAATTCCGACCAAGGCCCAGCCCTTTCCCCCGAACCTTAGAGTTGAAAAGTAACCCTCTCTGCCTCAGCTTGGCCCTGAGCCAACCCGTAACTGGCCCCACCTGCCTCTTCTTCCTCAGCTGCTTCCTGTGTCGGGCCAGACCAAGAACTTGTTAAACCAGTCTGAATATAAAGTTTCCAGAATTAAGCATCTAAATATTATAAGCTCAACATATCATCCAAAGTCATAACTTAATAATATATCTTATGTGAAACAAAATGTGGTGTCTGTGGTGTAGGAACAAGTCATAGAGTCTTTGAGTGGGGGTTGGTGGATGGGTAGAAGAAGAGAGCCCCCAGAGGTCAAAGGCAAAGTGGTACTTACAGTGAAGTCCTTAAGACAGGCTTTTCATGTTCAAATTCTGGCTCTGCCTCTTATCCCCTGTGTGCATCCAGCAAGTGGCAACTCCTCTAGGCTTCTGGTTCCCCATCTTAAACGTTGAACAACAGTACTAATTTCATAAAACTGTTGGGAGAAGTAAATGTCAAAATTCCTGTCAAGTGTTCTCATTGAGTTTCTGGGGCACAGGTTAGTTATTGTTGAGGCAATGATTATCACTGTCACAATGA
The DNA here is from genome assembly GCF_000164805.1 of Carlito syrichta. Lineage (NCBI taxonomy): Eukaryota > Metazoa > Chordata > Mammalia > Primates > Tarsiidae > Carlito > Carlito syrichta. The sequence continues at coordinate 191,268 of NW_007247211.1, forward strand.
AGATGGTAGGATAGAAAATGGGAATCCGTCTAGCATCACCACTAGACTGTGGGCTCTGTGACTTTGGGAAAATGATTTAACCTCCCTAAGCCCCAGCATACCCCCGTAGGATGGCTGGGAGGCATACAAAAAAACACATTGACTCTTTTTGGTTCAATATCTGGCTGAATGTTAGTGGTTACTATTTAGTCAAAACTGAGACATAGAGAGGTTTGCTGCTAAACTAGAAAAAATAGGGGTTTGGGGGATGAGGAGGAGTCTGATGTTGAAGGAAGCCGATCTGCGCTTCCTGATCAACCTAACTTAGCTTCAGGCTAGGGTTCACCATCATTCTAGTCTAGGTTGGGCTCTTCTCTGGAAGAATGCCTTTTTTTTTTTTGAGTTGGGGTCTGTCACCCAGGTTGGAGTGTACATGCATGATGATGATGATCACAGTTCCCAGCAGCCTTCTGGGCTCAGGTGATCCTTCCTAAAGTGTGCAGGAAACAGCCAGAGGGGTGCCTCCCAAAATGGCGCCGAATGTGGTAAAACCACACTAGACAACAAAGGCCCTAGGTTTTGGCTTCTTCACACATGGTTCCCCTAGCGCGCATTCAATCATTTTCCATAATGTAGCTAGCTTTGTTATATGTCCAATGGGCCTGCAACACAGCGTCTGCCCACCCTGCTCCCAGGCCGCTCCTCCAATAAAACCTAGTGCTGCCCCTTCCGGCTGCTGTCAGGAATAAATACAGCCCTCTCCCGGCACTCTCTCTCTCTTGCTCTTCCTCAGTTACAGTCCCTTCCTGTAACCGCCCCTTTTAATAAATCTCTTGGTTCTGGCCAGGTGTGGAGTCATTACTGGCGCCGAAGTCCTTTCATTGGTGCCATGACTCAGATCAGGTGCTCCCTCGCCTCTGTGGGTGTATTCCCGTAGGCGGGAGCCCCGACCTGGCACCTATGGCCACTCCAGTCCTCCTGGACCTTCCCCACTGTTTTGAATGCGTGAGCTGCATCCACCAGTGAATGTTGGATAGGTGAGTTCCCAAGACACGGAAACTTAAAACTTGCTCAGGACCACCAGGGGAAACTGACCATTGATCGTCCGGCAGTCCCTCCAGCCCCTGGGCGAGGGGGAACGCACCCTGCCTCGGCCTTCATGGCCACAGCGGACCCTGAAGGCTTCCTCTACTCCTTTATCTCTCTCAAACCCTAAAAAAAACTCCCACGGCTGTCGGACTGCAGCTAAATGCTTCCTCTTCTCCTTTATCTCTCTCAAACCCTAAAAACTCCCACAGCTGTTGGGCTGCAGAGGGCCCCAGGGGTCCCACGTCTGCAAGCCCACAGCGGATTCCGGAGGGCTCCCTGGGTCTGTCAGGCAGTAGCAGACCTCAGAGGTTCCCACGTCTATTGCCCCACAGTATGTCCTGTTCGACCAGCAGGAATCTCGAACACCCTCTCACCTGTCACTCAGTCAAGTGCTTTCTGTCTGTTCCTAAATTCCTTGCGCAAGGTGCCTTGACCCCTCGGTTCTCCAGGAGAACCCTGATTATGCCAAACCCCTGTGACGACAGGCTTTGCCACAGCCACACTTCTTGGGAAGTTGACTCTTCGGGGGACACCCCATTTAGTCCACCTGTCCCACCATGGGAGGCTCGTCATCCCTGCCGGCTGATTCACCCCTTAAATGCCTCTTAAACAACCTCAACACAGTTTCACTCACCCCCGATATCAAACCCAAATGCCTAATTCGCCTCTGCACACAGGACTGGCCTACATATCCCTTAGACAACCAAAACCAGTGGCCCCCTCAGGGGTCCCTAAATCCCAATATTATA